>NW_027663859.1:0-227000 GCF_964034855.1 Anser brachyrhynchus | reverse complement strand
TGAGTCCAGAGAGTGAACTGGCACCACGGGGAATGCAGCGCAGTGACTACAGAGAGTGCACTGGCACCACTGGGGATGCAGTGCAGTGAGTCCAGAGAGTGCAATGGAACCACTGGGGATGCAGTGCAGTGAGTCCAGAGAGTGCACTGGCACCACTGGGGATGCAGTGCAGTGAGTCCAGAGAGTGCACTGGCACTTCTGGGGATGCAGCGCAGTGAGTGCAGAGAGTGCACTAGCACAACAGGGGATGCACTGCAGTGACTCCAGAAAGTGCACTGGCACCACTGGGGATGCAGTGCAGTGAGTCCAGAGAGTGCACTGGCACCACTGGTGATGCAGTGCAGTGAGTCCATAGAGTACACTGGCACCACTGGGGATGCACTGCAGTGAGTCCAGAGAATGCACTGGCACTAATGGGGATGCAGTGCAGTGACTCGAAAGAGTGCACTGGCACCACTGCGGATGCACTGCAGTGAGTCCGGAGAGTGCACTGGCACCAATGGTGATGCAGTGCAGTGAGTCCAGAGAGTGCAGTGGCACCACTGGGGATGCACTGCAGTGAGTCCAGAGAGTGCACTGGCACCACTGGGGATGCAGTGCAGTGAGTCCAGAGAGTGCACTGGCACCACTGGGGATGCAGTGCAGTGAGTCCAGAGAGTGCACTGGCACCACTGGGGATGCACTGCAGTGAGTCCAGAGAGTGTACAGGCACCACTGGGGATGCAGTGCAGTGAGTCCAGAGAGTGCACTGGCACCACTGGGGATGCACCCCGGTGAGTCCAGAGAGTGCACTGGCACCACTGGGGATGCACTGCAGTGAGTCCAGAGAGTTCTCTGGCACCACTGGGGATGCAGTTTAGTGAGTCCAGAGAGTGCACCGGCTCCAATGGGGATACACTGCAGTGAGTCCAGAGAGTGCAGTGGCACCACTGGGGATGGAGTGCAGTGAGTCCAGAGAGTACACTGGCACCACTGGGGATGCAGTACCCTGAGTCCAGAGAGTGCTCTGGCACCACTGATCTGCACTGCAGTGAGTCCAGTAATTGTACTGGCACCACTGGGGATGCACTGCTGTGAGTCCAGAGACTACACTGGCACCACTGGGGATGCAGTGCAGGGAGTCCAGAGAGTGCACTGGCACCACTGGGGATGCACTGCAGTGAGTCCAGAGAGTGCACTGGCACCACTGGGGCTGCACTGCAGTGAGTCCAGAGAGTGCACAGGCACCACTGGGATGCAGTGAAGTGAGTCCACAGAGTGTCCTGGCACCACAGATGATACACTGTAGTGAGTCCAGAGAGTGCACTGGCACCACTGGGGATGCAGCACAGTGAGTCCAGAGAGTGCACTGTCACCACTGGGGATGCAGCGCAGTGAGTCCAGTTAGTGCACTGGCACCACTGGGGATGCACCCCGGGTAGACCAGAGAGTGCACTGGCACCACTGGCGATGCAGTGCAGTGAGTCCAGTGAGTGCACTGGCACCAGTGGGGATGCACTGCAGTGAGTCCAGAGAGTGCACTGGCACCACTGGGGATGCACTGCACTGAGTCCAGAGAGTGCACTGGCACCACTGGGGATGCAGTGCAGTGAGTCCAGAGAGTGCACTGGCACTACTGGGGCTGCACTGCAGTGAGTCCAGAAAGTGCACAGGCACCACTGGGATGAAGTGCAGTGAGTCCACAGAGTGCACTGGCACCACAGGGGATACACTGCAGTGAGTCCAGAGAGTGCACTGGCACCACTGGGGATGCAGCACAGTGAGTCCAGAGAGTGCACTGTCACCACTGGGGATGCAGCGCAGTGACTACAGAGAGTGCACTGGCACCACTGGGGATGCACTGCAGTGATTCCAGAGAGTGCACTGGCACCAGTGGGGATGCACTGCAGTGGGTCCAGAGAGTGCACTGGCACCACTGGGGATGCAGTGCAGTGAGTCCAGAGAGTACACTGGCACCACTGGGGATGCACTGCAGTGAGTCCAGAGAATGCACTGGCACCACAGGTGTTTTAGTACAGTGAGTCCAGAGAGTGCACTGGCACCAATGGGGATGCAGTGCAGTGAGTCCAGAGAGTGCACTGGCACCACTGGGGATGCAGTGCACTGAGTCCAGAGAGTGCACTGGCACCAGTGGGGATGCACTGCAGTGAGTCCAGAGAGTGCACTGGCACCAGTGGGGATGCACTGCAGTGGGTCCAGAGAGTGCACTGGCACCACTGGGGATGCAGTGCAGTGAGTCCAGAAACTGCACAGGCACCACTGGGATGAAGTGCAGTGAGTCCACAGAGTGCACTGGCACCACTGGGGATGCAGTGCAGTGAGTCCAGAGAGTGCACTGGCACCACTGGGGATGCAGTGCAGTGAGTCCAGAGAGTACACTGGCACCACTGGGGATTCACTGCAGTGAGTCCAGAGAATGCACTGGCACCACAGGTGTTTTAGTACAGTGAGTCCAGAGAGTGCACTGGCACCACAGGTGATGCAGTGCTGTGAGTCCAGAGAGTGCACTGTCAGCACTGGGGATGCACTGCAGTGACTCCAGAGAGTGCACTGGCACCACTGGGGATGCACTGCAGTGAGTCCAGAGAGTGCACTGGCACCAGTGGGGATGCACTGCAGTGGGTCCAGAGAGTGCACTGGCACCACTGGGGATGCAGTGCAGTGAGTCCAGTGAGTGCACTGGCACCAGTGGGGATGCACTGCAGTGAGTCCAGAGAGTGCACTGGCACCACTGGGGATGCAGTGCAGTGAGTCCAGAGAGTGCACTGTCACCACTGGTGATGCACTGCAGTGAGTCCAGAGAGTGCACTGGCACCACTGGGGATGCAGTGCAGTGAGTCCAGAAAGTGCACAGGCACCACTGGGATGAAGTGCAGTGAGTCCACAGAGTGCACTGGCACCACCGGGGATGCAGTGCAGTGAGTCCAGAGAGTGCACTGGCACCACTGGGGATGCACTGCAGTGAGTCCAGAGAGTGTACAGGCACCACTGGGGATGCAGTGCCGTGAGTCCAGAGAGTGCACTGGCACCACTGGGGATGCACCCCGGTGAGTCCAGAGAGTGCACTGGCACCACTGGGGATGCAGTGCAGTGAGTCCAGAGAGTGCACTGTCACCACTGGGGATGCACTGCAGTGAGTCCAGAGAGTGCACTGGCACCACTGGGGATGCAGTGCAGTGAGTCCAGAGAGTGCACTGGCACCACTGGGGATGCAGTGCAGTGAGTCCAGAGAGTGCACTGGCACCACTGGGGATGCAGTGCAGTGAGTCCAGAGAGTGCACTGGCACCACTGGGGATGCACTGCAGTGAGTCCAGAGAGTGTACAGGCACCACTGGGGATGCAGTGCAGTGAGTCCAGAGAGTGCACTGGCACCACTGGGGATGCACCCCGGTGAGTCCAGAGAGTGCACTGGCACCACTGGGGATGCACTGCAGTGAGTCCAGAGAGTTCTCTGGCACCACTGGGGATGCAGTTTAGTGAGTCCAGAGAGTGCACCGGCTCCAATGGGGATACACTGCAGTGAGTCCAGAGAGTGCAGTGGCACCACTGGGGATGGAGTGCAGTGAGTCCAGAGAGTACACTGGCACCACTGGGGATGCAGTACACTGAGTCCAGAGAGTGCTCTGGCACCACTGATCTGCACTGCAGTGAGTCCAGTAATTGTACCTGCACCACTGGGGATGCACTGCTGTGAGTCCAGAGACTACACTGGCACCACTGGGGATGCAGTGCAGGGAGTCCAGAGAGTGCACTGGCACCACTGGGGATGCACTGCAGTGAGTCCAGAGAGTGCACTGGCACCACTGGGGCTGCACTGCAGTGAGTCCAGAGAGTGCACAGGCACCACTGGGATGCAGTGAAGTGAGTCCAGAGAGTGC
This sequence comes from Anser brachyrhynchus, assembly GCF_964034855.1. Lineage (NCBI taxonomy): Eukaryota > Metazoa > Chordata > Aves > Anseriformes > Anatidae > Anser > Anser brachyrhynchus. The sequence goes on along the minus strand of NW_027663859.1, from coordinate 223,121 downwards.
CCTGGCACCACAGATGATACACTGTAGTGAGTCCAGAGAGTGCACTGGCACCACTGGGGATGCAGCACAGTGAGTCCAGAGAGTGCACTGTCACCACTGGGGATGCAGCGCAGTGAGTCCAGAGAGTGCACTGGCACCACTGGGGATGCAGTGCAGTGAGTCCAGAGAGTGCACTGGCACCACTGGGGATGCAGTGCAGTGAGTCCAGAGAGTGCACTGGCACCACTGGGGATGCAGTGCAGTGAGTCCTGATAGTGCACTGGCACCACTGGGGATGCACTGCAGTGAGTGCAGAGAGTGCACTGGCACCACTTGGGATCCACCCCGGTTAGACCAGAGAGTGCACTGGCACCACTGGCGATGCAGTGCAGTGAGTCCAGAGAGTTCTCTGGCTCCACTGGGGATGCAGTTTAGTGAGTCCAGAGAGTGCACAGGCTCCAATGGGGATGCAGTGCAGTGAGTCCAGAGAGTGCAGTGGCACCACTGGGGATGGAGTGCAGTGAGTCCAGAGAGTACACTGGCACCACTGGGGATGCAGTGCAGTGAGACCAGAGAGTGCTCTGGCACCACTGGGGATGCAGCACAGTGAGTCCAGAGAGTGCACTGGCACCAGTGGGGATGCACTGCAGTGGGTCCAGAGAGTGCACTGGCACCACTGGGGATGCAGTGCAGTGAGTCCAGAGAGTGCACTGGCACCACTGGCGATGCAGTGCAGTGAGTCCAGAGAGTGCACTGGCACTTCTGGGGATGCAGTGCAGTGAGTGCTGAGAGTGCACTAGCACAACAGGGGATGCACTGCAGTGACTCCAGAAAGTGCACTGGCACCACTGGGGATGCAGTGCAGTGAGTCCAGAGAGTACACTGGCACCACTGGGGATGCAGTGCAGTGAGTCCAGAGAGTACACTGGCACCACTGTGGATGCACTGCAGTGAGTCCAGAGAATGCACTGGCACTAATGGGGATGCAGTGCAGTGACTCGAAAGAGTGCAGTGGCACCACTGCGGATGCACTGCAGTGAGTCCGGAGAGTGCACTGGCACCAATGGTGATGCAGTGCAGTGAGTCCAGAGAGTGCACTGGCACCACTGGGGATGCACTGCAGTGAGTCCAGAGAGTGTACTGGCACCAGTGGGGATGCAGTGCAGTGAGTCCAGAGAGTGCACTGTCACCACTGGGGATGCAGTGCAGTGAGTCCAGAGAGTGTACTGGCACCAAAGGGGATGCACTGCAGTGAGTCCAGAGAGTGCACTGGCACCACGGGGGATGTACCCCGGTGAGTCCAGAGAGTGCACTGGCACCACTGGGGATGCACTGCAGTGAGTCCAAAGAGTTCTCTGGCACCACTGGGGATGCAGTTCAGTGAGTCCAGAGAGTGCACCGGCTCCAATGGGGATACACTGCAGTGAGTCCAGAGACTGAACTGGCACCACTGGGGATGCAGTGCAGTGAGTCCAGAGAGTGCTCTGGCACCACTGATCTGCACTTCAGTGAGTCCAGTAATTGCACTGGCACCACTGGGGATGCACTGCTGTGAGCCCAGAGACTACACTGGCACCACTGGGGATGCAGTGCAGGGAGTCCAGAGAGTGCACTGGCACCACTGTTGATGCAGTGCAGTGAGTCCAGAGAGTGCACTGGCACCACTGGGGATGCAGTGCAGTGAGTCCAGAGAGTGCACTGGCACCACTGGGGATGCAGTGCAGTGAGCTCAGAGAGTGCACTGGCAGCACTGGGGATGCAGTGCAGTGAGTCCAGAGAGTGCACTGGCACCACTGGGGATGCACTGCAGTGAGTCCAGAGAGTGCACTGGCACCTTTGGGGATGCAGTGCACTGAGTCCAGAGAGTGCACTGGCACCACTGGGGATGCAGTGCACTGAGTCCTGAGAGTGCACTGTCAGCACTGGGGATGCACTGCAGTGAGTCCAGAGAGTGCACTGGCACCACTGGGGATGCAGTGCAGTGAGTCCAGAGAGTGCACTGGCACCACTGGTGATGCAATGCAGTTAGTCCAGAGAGTGCACTGGCTCCAATGGGGATGCAGTGCAGTGAGTCCAGAGAGTGCACTGGCACCACTGGGGATGCAGTGCAGTGAGTCCTGAGAGTGCAATGGCACCACAAGGGATGCACTGCAGTGAGTCCAGAGAGTGCACTGGCACCACTGGGGATGCAGTGCAGTGAGTCCAGAGAGTGCACTGGCACCACTGGGGATGCACTGCAGTGAGTCCAGAGAGTGCACTGGCACCTAAGGGGATGCAGTGCAGTGAGTCCAGAGAGTGCCCTGGCACCACTGGGGATGCAGTGCAGTGAGTCCAGAGAGTGCCCTTGCACCACTGGGGATAAACTGCAGTGAGTCCAGACAGTGCACTGGCACCACTGGGGATGCACTGCAGTGAGGCCAGAGAGTTCTCTGGCACCTATGGGGATGCAGTTTAGTGATTCCAGAGAGTGCACCGGCTCCAATGGGGATAGACTGCAGTGAGTCCAGAGAGTGCACTGGCACCACTGGGGATGCAGTGCAGTGAGTCCACAGAGTGCCCTGGCACCACAGGGGATACACTGCAGTGAGTCCAGAGAGTGCACTGGCACCACTGGGGGTGCAGTGCAGTGAGTCCAGAGAGTGCACTGTCACCATTGGGGAGGCAGTGCAGTGAGTCCAGAGAGTGCACTGGCACCACTGGGAATGCAGCGCAGTGACTACAGAGAGTGCACTGGCACCACTGGGGATGCAGTGCAGTGAGTCCAGAGAGTGCACTGGCACCACTGGGGATGCAGTGCAGTGAGTCCAGAGAGTGCATTGGCACCACTGGGATGCACTGCAGTGAGTCCAGAGAATGCACTGGCACCACTGGGAATGCACTGCAGTGAGTCCAGAGAGTGCACTGGCACCACTGGGGATGCAGTGCAGTGAGTCCAGAGAGTGCACAGGCACCACTGGGAATGCAGTGCAGTGAGTCCAGAGAGTGCACTGGCACCACTGGGGATGCACTGCAATGAGTCCAGAGAATGCACTGGCACTAATGGGGATGCAGTGCAGTGACTCGAAAGAGCGCACTGGCACCACTGCGGATGCACTGCAGTGAGTCCGGAGAGTGCCCTGGCACCAATGGTGATGCAGTGCAGTCAGTCCAGAGAGTGCAGTGGCACCACTGGGGATGCAGTGCAGTGAGTGCAGAGAGTGCACTGGCACCACTGGGGATGCAATGCAGTGAGTCCAGAGCGTGCACTGGCACCACTGGGGATGCACTGCAGGGAGTCCAGAGAGTGCACTGGCACCACTGGGGATGCACTGCAGTGAGTCCAGAGAGTGCTCTGGGAACACTGGGGATGCAGTGCAGTGAGTGCAGAGAGTGCACTGGCACCACTGGGGATGCACTGCAATGAGTCCAGAGAATGCACTGGCACTAATGGGGATGCAGTGCAGTGACTCGAAAGAGTGCACTGGCACCACTGCGGATGCACTGCAGTGAGTCCGGAGAGTGCCCTGGCACCAATGGTGATGCAGTGCAGTGAGTCCAGAGAGTGCAGTGGCATCACTGGGGATGCAGTGCAGTGAGTCCAGAGAGTGCACTGGCACCACTGGGGATGCAATGCAGTGAGTCCAGAGAGTGCACTGGCACCACTGGGGATGCAGTGCAGTGACTCCAGAGAGTGCACTGGCACCACAGGGGATACAGTGCAGTGAGTCCAGAGAGTGCACTGGCACCACTGGGGATGCAGTGCAGTGAGTCCAGAGAGTGCACTGGCACCACTGCGGATGCAGTGCAGTGAGTCCAGAGAGTGCACTGGCACCACTGGGGATGCAGTGCACTGAGCCCAGAGAGTGCACTGGCAGCACTGGTGATGCAGTGCAGTGAGTGCAGAGAGTGCACTGGCACCACTGGGGATGCACTGCAGTGATTACAGAGAGTGCACTGGCACCACTGGGGATGCACTGCAGTGAGTCCAGAGAGTGCACTGGCACCACCGGGGATTCACTGCAGTGAGTCCAGAGAGTGCACTGGCACCACTGGGGATGCAGTGTAGTGAGTCCAGAGAGTGCACTGGCACCACTGGGGATGCAGTGCATGAATGCAGAGAGTGCACTGGCACCACTGGGGATGCAGTGCAGTGAGTCCAGAGAGTGGACTGGCACCACCGGGGATTCACTGCAGTGAGTCCAGAGAGTGCACTGGCACCACTGTTCATGCAGTGTAGTGAGTCCAGAGAGTGCACTGGCACCACAGGTGATGCAGTGCAGTGAGTGCAGAGAGTGCACTGGCACCAGTGGGGATGCAGTGCAGTGAGTCCAGAGAGTGCACTGGCACCACCGGGGATTCACTGCAGTGAGTCCAGAGAGTGCACTGGCACCACTGTTCATGCAGTGTAGTGAGTCCAGAGACTGCACTGGCACCACAGGTGATGCAGTGCAGTGAGTGCAGAGAGTGCACTGGCACCAGTGGGGATGCAGTGCAGTGAGTCCAGAGAGTGGACTGGCACCACCGGGGATTCACTGCAGTGAGTCCAGAGAGTGCACTGGCACCACTGTTCATGCAGTGTAGTGAGTCCAGAGAGTGCACTGGCACCACAGGTGATGCAGTGCATGAGTGCAGAGAGTGCACTGGCACCACTGGGGATGCAGTGCAGTGAGTCCAGAGAGTGGACTGGCACCACCGGGGATTCACTGCAGTGAGTCCAGAGAGTGCACTGGCACCACTGTTCATGCAGTGTAGTGAGTCCAGAGAGTGCACTGGCACCACAGGTGATGCAGTGCATGAGTGCAGAGAGTGCACTGGCACCACCGGGGATTCACTGCAGTGAGTCCAGAGAGTGCACTGGCACCACCGGGGATTCACTGCAGTGAGTCCAGAGAGTGCACTGGCACCACTGTTCATGCAGTGTAGTGAGTCCAGAGAGTGCACTGGCACCACTGGGGATGCAGTGCATGAGTGCAGAGAGTGCACTGGCACCACTGGGGATGCAGTCCAATGAGTCCAGAGAGTGGACTGGCACCACCGGGGATTCACTGCAGTGAGTCCAGAGAGTGCACTGGCACCACTGGGGATGCAGTGCAGTGAGTGCAGAGAGTGCACTGGCACCAGTGGGGATGCAGTGCAGTGAGTCCAGATAGTCCACTGGCACCACTGGGGATGCAGTGCAGTGAGTCCAGAGAGTGCATTGGCACCACTGGGGATGCAGTGCAGTGAGTCCAGAGAGTGCACTGGCACCACTGGGGATGCACTGCAGTTCAGTCCAGAGAGTGCACTGTCACCACTGGGGATGCAGTGCAGTGAGTCCAGAGAGTGCACTGGCACCTGTGGGGGTGCACTGCAGTGAGTCCAGAGATTTCACTGGCACCTTTGGGGTTGAAGTGCAGTGAGTCCAGAGAGTGCTCTGGCACCACTGGGGATGCAGTGCAGTGAGTCCAGAGAGTGCACTGGCACCACTGGGAATGCAGTGCAGTGACTCAGAGAGTGCACTGGCACCACTGGGGATGCACTGCAATGAGTCCAGATAGTGCACTGGCACCACTGGGGATGCACTGCAGTGAGTGCAGAGAGTGCACTGGCACCACTGGGGATGCAGTGCAGTGAGTCCACAGAGTGCCCTGGCACCACAGGGGATACACTGCAGTGAGTCCAGAGAGTGCACTGGCACCACTGGGGGTGCAGTGCAGTGAGTCCAGAGAGTGCACTGTCACCATTGGGGAGGCAGTGCAGTGAGTCCAGAGAGTGCACTGTCAGCACTGGGGATGCAGTGCAGGGAGTCCAGAGAGTGTACTGGCAGCAGTGGGGATGGAGTGCAGTGAGTCCAGAGACTGCACTGGCACCACTGGGGATGCAGTGCAGTGAGTCCAGAGACTGCACTGGCACCACTGGGGATGCAGTGCAGTGAGTCCAGAGAGTGCACTGGCACCACTGGGGGTGCAGTGCAGTGAGTCCAGAGAGTGCACTGTCACCATTGGGGAGGCAGTGCAGTGAGTCCAGAGAGTGCACTGGCACCACTGGGAATGCAGCGCAGTGACTACAGAGAGTGCACTGGCACCACTGGGGATGCAGTGCAGTGAGTCCAGAGAGTGCACAGGCACCAGTAGGGATGCAGTGCAGTGAGTCCAGAGAGTGCATTGGCACCACTGGGATGCACTGCAGTGAGTCCAGAGAATGCACTGGCACCACTGGGAATGCACTGCAGTGAGTCCAGAGAGTGCACTGGCACCACTGGGGATGCAGTGCAGTGAGTCCAGAGAGTGCACAGGCACCACTGGGAATGCAGTGCAGTGAGTCCAGAGAGTGCACTGGCACCACTGGGGATGAACTGCAATGAGTCCAGAGAATGCACTGGCACTAATGGGGATGCAGTGCAGTGACTCGAAAGAGCGCACTGGCACCACTGTGGATGCACTGCAGTGAGTCCGGAGAGTGCCCTGGCACCAATGGTGATGCAGTGCAGTCAGTCCAGAGAGTGCAGTGGCACCACTGGGGATGCAGTGCAGTGAGTCCAGAGAGTACACTGGCACCACTGGGGATGCAATGCAGTGAGTCCAGAGCGTGCACTGGCACCACTGGGGATGCACTGCAGGGAGTCCAGAGAGTGCACTGGCACCACTGGGGATGCACTGCAGTGAGTCCAGAGAGTGCTCTGGGAACACTGGGGATGCAGTGCAGTGAGTGCAGAGAGTGCACTGGCACCACTGGGGATGCACTGCAATGAGTCCAGAGAATGCACTGGCACTAATGGGGATGCAGTGCAGTGACTCGAAAGAGTGCACTGGCACCACTGCGGATGCACTGCAGTGAGTCCGGAGAGTGCCCTGGCACCAATGGTGATGCAGTGCAGTGAGTCCAGAGAGTGCAGTGGCATCACTGGGGATGCAGTGCAGTGAGTCCAGAGAGTGCACTGGCACCACTGGGGATGCAATGCAGTGAGTCCAGAGAGTGCACTGGCACCACTGGGGATGCAGTGCAGTGACTCCAGAGAGTGCACTGGCACCACTGGGGATGCACTGCAGTGATTCCAGAGAGTGCACTGGCACCACCGGGGATGCAGTACATTGAGTCCAGAGAGTGCACTGGCACCACTGGGGATGCAGTGCAGTGAGTCCAGAGAGTGCACTGGCACCACTGGGGATGCAGTGCAGTGAGTCCAGAGAGTGCACTGGCACCACTGCGGATGCAGTGCAGTGAGTCCAGAGAGTGCACTGGCACCACTGGGGATGCAGTGCACTGAGCCCAGAGAGTGCACTGGCAGCACTGGTGATGCAGTGCAGTGAGTGCAGAGAGTGCACTGGCACCACTGGGGATGCACTGCAGTGATTACAGAGAGTGCACTGGCACCACTGGGGATGCAGTGCAGTGAGTCCAGAGAGTGCACTGGCACCACTGGGGATTCACTGCAGTGAGTCCAGAGAGTGCACTGGCACCACTGGGGATGCAGTGTAGTGAGTCCAGAGAGTGCACTGGCACCACTGGGGATGCAGTGCATGAATGCAGAGAGTGCACTGGCACCACTGGGGATGCAGTGCAGTGAGTCCAGAGAGTGCACTGGCACCACTGGGGATGCAGTGCAGTGAGTCCAGAGAGTGCACTGGCACCACTGGGAATGCAGTGCAGTGACTCAGAGAGTGCACTGGCACCACTGGGGATGCACTGCAATGAGTCCAGATAGTGCACTGGCACCACTGGGGATGCACTGCAGTGAGTGCAGAGAGTGCACTGGCACCACTGGGGATGCAGTGCAGTGAGTCCACAGAGTGCCCTGGCACCACAGGGGATACACTGCAGTGAGTCCAGAGAGTGCACTGGCACCACTGGGGGTGCAGTGCAGTGAGTCCAGAGAGTGCACTGTCACCATTGGGGAGGCAGTGCAGTTAGTCCAGAGAGTGCACTGTCAGCACTGGGGATGCAGTGCAGGGAGTCCAGAGAGTGTACTGGCACCAGTGGGGATGGAGTGCAGTGAGTCCAGAGACTGCACTGGCACCACTGGGGATGCAGTGCAGTGAGTCCAGAGAGTGCACTGTCAGCACTGGGGATGCAATGCAGGGAGTCCAGAGAGTGTACTGGCACCAGTGGGGATGGAGTGCAGTGAGTCCAGAGACTGCACTGGCACCACTGGGGATGCAGTGCAGTGAGTCCAGAGAGTGCACTGGCACCACTGGGGATGCAGTGCAGTGAGTCCAGAGACTGCACTGGCATCACTGGGGATGCAGTGCAGTGAGTCCAGAGACTGCACAGGCACCACTGGGGATGCACTGCAGTGAGTCCAGAAAGTGCACTGGCTCCACTGGTGATGCAGTGCCGTGAGTCCAGAGAGTGCACTGGCACCACTGGGGATGCACTGCAGTGAGTTCAGAGAGTGTACTGGCACCCCTGGGGATGCAGTGCAGTGAGTCCAGAGAGTGCACTGGCACCACTGGGGATGCACTGCAGTGAGTCCAGAAAGTGCACTGGCTTCACTGGTGATGCAGTGCCGTGAGTCCAGAGAGTGCACTGGCACCACTGGGGATGCAGTGCAGTGACTACAGAGAGTGCACTGGCACCACTGGGGATGCACTGCAGTGATTCCAGAGAGTGCACTGGCACCAGAGGGGATGGAGTGCAGTGAGTCCAGAGACTGCACTGGCACCACTGGGGATGCAGTGCAGTGAGTCCAGAGAGTGCACTGGCACCACTGGGGATGCAGTGCAGTGAGTCCAGAGAGTGCACTGGCATCACTGGGGATGCAGTGCAGTGAGTCCAGAGACTGCACAGGCACCACTGGGGATGCACTGCAGTGAGTCCAGAGAGTGCACTGGCAACAGTGGCGATGCACTGCAGTAAGTGCAGAGAGTGCACTGGCACCACTGGGGATGCAGTTCAGTGAGTCCAGAGAGTGCACTGGCACCACTGGGGATGCACCCCGGTGAGTCCAGAGAGTGCACTGGTACCACTGGGGATGCATTCCCGTGAGTCCAGAGAGTGCACTGGCAGCACTGGGGATGCAGTGCAGTGAGTCCAGAGAGTGCACTGGCACCATTGGGGATGCACTGCAGTGAGTCCAGAGACTGCACAGGCACCACTGGGGATGCACTGCAGTGAGTCCAGAGAGTGCACTGGCACCACTGGGGATGCACTGCAGTGAGTCCAGAGAGTGCACTGGCACCACTGGGGATGCAGTGCAGTGAGTGCAGAGAGTGCACTGGAACCACTGGGGATGCACTACAGTGAATCCAGAGAGTGCACTGGCACCACTGGGGATGCAGTGCAGTGAGTCCAGAGAGTGCACTGTCACCACTGGGGATGCACTGCAGTGAGTCCAGAGAGTGCACTGGCACCACTGGGGATGCAGTGCAGTGAGTCCAGAGAGTGCACTGGTACCACTGGGGATGCAGTGCAGTGAGTCCAGAGAGTGCACTGGCACCAGTGGGTGTGCACTACAGTGAGTCCAGAGAGTGCACTGGCACCACTGTGGTTGCAGTGCAGTGAGTCCAGAGAGTGCACTGGCACCACTGGGCATGCACTGCAGTGAGTCCAGAGAGTGCACTGGCACCACTGGGAATGCACTGCAGTGAGTCCAGAGACTGCACTGGCACCACTGGGGATGCACTGCAGTGAGTCCAGAGAGTGCACTGGCACCACTGGGGATGCACTGCAGTGAATCCAGAGAGTGCACTGGCACCACTGGGGATGCAGTTCAGTGAGACCAGAGAGTGCACTTGCAACACTGGAGATGCACTGCAGTGAGTCCAGAGAGTGCACTGGCACCACCGGGGTTTCACTGCAGTGAGTCCAGAGAGTGCACTGGCACCACTGGGGATGCAGTGCAGTGAGTCCAGAGAGTGCACTAGCAACACTGGGGATGCTCTGCAGTAAGTGCAGAGAGTGCACTGGCACCACTGGGGATGCAGTGCAGTGAGTCCAGAAAGTGCACTGGCACCACTGGGGATGCTCCCCGGTGAGTCCAGAGAGTGCACTGGCACCACTGGGGATGCACCCCGGTGAGTCCAGAGAGTGCACTGGCAGCACTGGGGATGCAGTGCAGTGAGTCCAGAGAGTGCACTGGCACCACTGGGGATGCACTGCAGTGAGTCCAGAGAGTGCACTGGCACCACTGGGGATGCAGTGCAGTGACTCCAGAGAGTGCACTGGCACCACTGGGGATGCAGTGCAGTGAGTGCAGAGAGTGCACTGGCACCACTGGGGATGCACTGCAGTGAGTCCAGATAGTGCACTGGCACCACTGGGGATGCACTGCAGTGAGTCCAGAGAGTGCACTGGCACCACTGGGGATGCAGTGCAGTGAGTCCAGAGAGTGCATTGGCACCACTGGGGATGCACTGCAGAGAGTCCAGAGAGTATACTGGCACCACTGGGGATGCAGTGCAGTTGAGTCCAGAGAGTGCACTGGCACCACTGGGGATGCAGTGCAGTGAGTCCAGAGAGTGCACTGGCACCACTGGGGATGCAGTGCAGTGAGTCCAGAGAGTGCACTGGCACCAACTGGTGCTGCACTGCTGTCAGTCCTGAGATTGCACTGGCACCACTGGGGTTGCAGTGCAGTGAGTCCAGAGACTACACTGGCACCACTGGGGATGCAGTGCAGTGAGTCCAGAGACTTCACAGGCACCACTGGGGATGCAGTACAGTGAGTCCAGAGAGTGCACTGGCACTACTGGGGATGCAGTTCAGTGAGTCCAGGGAGTACACTGGCACCACTGGGAATGCACTGCAGTGAGTACAGAGAGTGCACTGGCACCTAAGGGGCTGCACTGCAGTGAGTCCAGAGAGTGCACTGGCACCACTGGGGCTGCACTGCAGTGAGTCCAGAGAGTGCACTGGCACCACTGGGGATGCAGTGCAGTGAGTCCAGAGAGTGCACTGGCACCACTGGGATGCAGTGCAGTGAGTCCACAGAGTGCACTGGCACCACAGGGGATGCAGTGCAGTGAGTCCAGAGAGTGCACTGGCACCAGTGGGGATGCAGTGCAGTGAGTCCAGAGAGTGCACTGTCACCACTGGGGATGCAGCGCAGTGACTACAGAGAGTGCACTGGCACCACTGGGGATGCACTGCAGTGAGTCCAGAGAGTGCACTGGCACCACTGGGGATGCACTGCAGTGAGTCCAGAGAGTGTACTGGCACCACAGGGGATGCAGTGCAGTGAGTCCAGAGAGTGCACTGGCACCACTGGTGATGCACTGCAGTGAGTCCAGAGAGTGCACTGGCACCACTGGGGATGCAGTGCAGTGAGTCCACAGAGTGCACTGGCACCACTGGAGATGCACTGCAGTGAGTCCAGAGAGTGCACTGGCACCACTGGGGATGCAGTGCAGTGAGTCCAGAGATTGCACTGGCACCACTGGGGATGCAGTGCAGTGAGTCCAGAGAGTGCACTGGCACCACTGTTCATGCAGTGCAGTGAGTCCAGAGAGTGCACTGGCACCACTGGCGATGCAGTGCAGTGAGTCCAGAGAGTGCACTGGCACCACTGGGGATGCACTGCAGTGAGTCCAGAGAGTGCACTGTCAGCACTGGGGATGCAGTGCAGTGAGTCCAGAGACTGCACTGGCACCAATGGGGATGCAGTGCAGTGAGTCCAGAGAGTGCACTGGCACCACTGGGGATAAACTGCAGTGAGTCCAGACAGTGCACTGGCACCACTGTTGATGCAGTGCAGTGATTCCACAGAGTGCACTGGCACCACTGGAGATGCACTGCAGTGAGTCCAGAGAGTTCACTGGCACCACTGGGGATGCAGTGCAGTGAGTCCAGAGATTGCACTGGCACCACTGGGGATGCAGTGCAGTGAGTCCAGAGAGTGCACTGGCACCACTGGGGATGCCATGCAGTGAGTCCAGAGAGTGCACTGGCTCCACTGGGGAAGCACTGCACTGAGTCCAGAGAGTGCACTGGCACCACTGGGCATGCAGTGCAGTGAGTCCAGAGAGTGCACTGGCAGCACTGGGGATGCACTGCAGTGAGTCCAGAGAGTGCACTGGCACCACTGGGGATGCAGTGCAGTGAGTCCAGAGAGTGCACTGGCACCACTGGGGATGCAGTGCAGTGAGTGCAGAGAGTGCACTGGCACCACTGGGGATGCAGTGCAGTGACTCCAGAGAGTGCACTGGCACCACTGGGGATGCACTGCAGTGAGTCCAGAGAATGCACTGGCACTAATGGGGATGCAGTTCAGTGAGTCCAGAGAGTGCACTGGCACCACTGTTCATGCAGTGCAGTGAGTCCAGAGAGTGCACTGGCACCACTGGGAATGCAGGGCAGTGAGTCCAGAGAGTGCACTGGCACCACTGGGGATAAACTGCAGTGAGTCCAGAGAGTTCTCTGGCACCACTAGGGATGCAGTTTAGTGAGTCCAGAGAGTGCACTGGCACCACTGGGGATAAACTGCAGTGAGTCCAGAGAGTACACTGGCACCACTGGGGATGCACTGCAGTGAGTCCAGAGAATGCACTGGCACTAATGGGGATGCAGTGCAGTGACTCGAAAGAGTGCACTGGCACCACTGCGGATGCACTGCAGTGAGTCCGGAGAGTGCCCTGGCACCACTGGGGATGCACTGCTGTGAGTCCAGAGACTAAACTGGCACCACTGGGGATGCAGTGCAGTGAGTCCAGAGAGTGCACTGGCACGACTGGGGATGCAGTGCAGTGAGCTCAGAGAGTGCACTGGCACCACTGGGGATGCAGTGCACTGAGTCCAGAGAGTGTACTGGCACCACTGGGGATGCAGTGCAGTGAGTCCAGAGAGTGCACTGGCACCACTGTTCATTCAGTGATGTGAGTCCAGAGAGTGCACTGGCACCACTGGGGATGCACTGCAGTGAGTCCAGAGAGTGCAGTGGCACCATTGGGGATGCAGTGCAGTGAGTCCAGAGAGTGCACTGGCACCACTGGGGATGCAGTGCACTGAGTCCAGAGCGTGCACTGGCACCACTGGGGATGCAGTGCAGTGAGTCCAGAGAGTGCACTGGCACCACTGTTCATTCAGTGATGTGAGTCCAGAGAGTGCACTGGCACCACTGGGGATGCACCTCGGTGAGTCCAGAGAGTGCTCTGGGAACACTGGGGATGCAGTGCAGTGAGTGCAGAGAGTGCACTGGCACCACTGGGGATGCACTGCAGTGAGTCCAGAGAGTGCACTGGCACAACAGGGGATGCAGTGCAGTGACTCCAGAGAGTGCACTGGCACCACTGGGGATGCACTGCAGTGAGTCCAGAGAGTGCACTGGCACAACAGGGGATGCAGTGCAGTGACTCGAAAGAGTGCACTGGCACCACTGCGGATGCACTGCAGTGAGTCCGGAGAGTGCCCTGGCACCAATGGTGATGCAGTGCAGTCAGTCCAGAGAGTGCAGTGGCACCACTGGGGATGCAGTGCAGTGAGTCCAGAGAGTGCACTGGCACCACTGGGGATGCAATGCAGTGAGTGCAGAGAGTGCACTGGCACCACTGGGGATGCACTGCAGTGAGTCCAGAGAGTGCACTGGCACCACTGGGGATGCACTGCAGTGAGTCCAGAGAGTGCTCTGGGAACACTGGGGATGCAGTGCAGTGAGTGCAGAGAGCGCACTGGCACCACTGGGGATGCACTGCAGTGACGCGAAAGAGTGCACTGGCACCACTGCGGATGCACTGCAGTGAGTCCGGAGAGTGCCCTGGCACCAATGGTGATGCAGTGCAGTGAGTCCAGAGAGTGCAGTGGCGTCACTGGGGATGCAGTGCAGTGAGTCCAGAGAGTGCACTGGCACCACTGGGGATGCAATGCAGTGAGTCCAGAGAGTGCATTGGCACCACTGGGGATGCAGTGCAGTGACTCCAGAGAGTGCACTGGCACCACTGGGGATGCACTGCAGTCATTCCAGAGAGTGCACTGGCACCACTGGGGATGCAGTGCAGTGAGTCCAGAGAGTGCACTGGCACCACTGGGGATGCAGTGCCGTGAGTCCAGAGAGTGCTCTGGCACCACTGGGGATGCAGTGCTGTGACTCCAGAGAGTGCACTGGCACCACTGGGGATGCAGTGCAGTGAGTCCAGAGAGTGCACTGGCACCACTGGGGATGCAGTGCACTGAGCCCAGAGAGTGCACTGGCACCACTGGGGATGCAGTGCAGTGAGTGCAGAGAGTGCACTGGCACCACTGGCAATGCAGTGCAGTGGGTCCAGAGCGTGCACTGGCACCACTGGGGATGCAGTGCAGTGAGTCCGTAGAGTGCAGTGGCACCACTGGGGATGCACTGCAGTGAGTCCAGAGAGTGCACTGGCACCACTGGGGATGCACTGCAGTGAGTCCAGAGAGTGCACTGGCACCACTGGGAATGCAGTGCAGTGAGTCCAGAGAGGGCACTGTCAGCAATTGGGATGCAGTGCAGTGAGACCAGAGAGTGCACTGGCACCACTGGGGATGCAGTGCAGTGAGTCCTGAGAGTGCAATGGCACCACAGGGGATGCACTGCAGTGAGTCCAGAGAGTGTACTGGCACCACTGGGGATGCAGTGCAGTGAGTCCAGAGAGTGCACTGGCACCACTGGGGATGCAGTGCAGTGAGTCCAGAGAGTGCACTGGCACCAAATGGAGCTGCACTGCTGTGAGTCCTGAGATTGCACTGGCACCACTGTGGATGCACTGCAGTGAGTCCGGAGAGTTCTCTGGCACATATGGGGATGCACTGCAGTGAGTCCAGAGACTTCACAGGCACCACTGGGGATGCAGTACAGTGAGTCCAGAGAGTGCACTGGCACCACTGGGGATTCAGTTCAGTGAGTCCAGAGAGTGCACTGGCACCACTGGGGATTTAGTGCAGTGAGTCCAGAGAGTGCACTGGCACCTAAGGGGATTCACTGCAAGGCGTCCAGAGAGTGCACTGGCACCACTGGGGATGCACTGCAGTGAGTACAGAGAGTGCACTGGCACCTAAGGGGCTGCACTGCAGTGAGTCCAGAGAGTGCACTGGCACCACTTGGGCTGCACTGCGGTGAGTCCAGAGAGTGCACTGGCACCTCTGGGGATGCATTGCACTGAGAGCACAGAGTGCACTGGCACCACAGGGGTTACACTGCAGTGAGTCCAGAGAGTGCACTGGCACCACTGGGGATGCAGCACAGTGAGTCCAGAGAGTGCACTGTCACCACTGGGGATGCAGCGCAGTGACTACAGAGAGTGCACTGGCACCACTGGGGATGCACTGCAGTGAGTCCAGAGAGTGCACTGACACCAGTGGGGATGCACTGCAGTGAGTCCAGAGAGTGCACTGGCACCACTGGGGATGCACTGCAGTGAGTCCAGAGATTGCACTGGCACCACAGGGGATGCAGTGCAGTGATTCCAGAGAGTGCACTGGCACCACTGGGGATGCACTTCAGTGAGTCCAGAGAGTGCAGTGGCACCACTGGGGATGCAGTGCAGTGAGTCCAGAGAGTGCACTGGCACCACTGGGGTTTTAGTGCAGTGAGTCCAGAGAGTGCACTGTCAGCACTGGGGATGCAGTGCAGTGAGTCCAGAGAGTGCCCTTGCACCACTGGGGATAAATTGCAGTGAGTCCAGACAGTGAACTGGCACCACTGGGGATGCACTGCAGTGCGTCCAGAGAGTTCTCTGGCATCACTGGGGATGCAGTTTAGTGATTCCAGAGAGTGCACCGGCCCAATGGGGATACACTGCAGTGAGTCCAGAGAGTGCACTGGCACCACTGGGGATGCAGTTCAGTGAGTCCAGAGAGTGCACTGGCACCACTGGGGATGCACTGCAGTGAGTCCACAGAGTGCTCTGGCACCACTGAGTTGCACTGCAGTGAGTCCAGAGAGTGCACTGGCTCCCCTGGGGATGCACTGCAGTGAGTCCAGGGACTACACTGGCACCACTGGGGATGCAGTGCAGTGAGTCCACAGAGTGCACTGGCACCACTGTTGATGCAGTGCAGTGAGTCCAGAGAGTGCACTGGCACCACTGGGGATGCAGTGCAGTGAGTCCAGAAAGTGAACTGTCACCACTGGTGATGCAGTGCAGTGAGTCCAGAGAGTGCACTGGCACCACTGGGGATGCAGTGCACTGAGTCCAGAGAGTGCACTCTCAGCACTGGGGATGCACTGCACTGAGTCCAAAGAGTGCACTGGCACCAGTTGGGATGCAGTGCAGTGAGACCAGAGATTGCACTGGCACCACTGGGGATGCAGTGCAGTGAGTCCAGAGAGTGCACTGGCTCCAATGGGGATGCAGTGCAGTGAGTCCAGAGAGTGCACTGGCACCACTGGGGATGCAGTGCAGTGAGTCCTGGGAGTGCACTGGCACCACTGGGATGCAGTGCAGTGAGTCCAGAGAGTGCACTGGCACCACTGGGATGCAGTGCAGTGAGTCCACAGAGTGCACTGGCACCACAGGGGATACACTGCAGTGAGTCCAGAGAGTGCACTGGCACCACTGGGGATGCAGCACAGTGAGTCCAGAGAGTGAACTGTCACCACTGGGGACGCAGCGCAGTGACTACAGAGAGTGCACTGGCACCACTGGGGATGCACTGCAGTGAGTCCAGAGAGTGCACTGGCACCAGTGGGGATGCACTGCAGTGGGTCCAGAGCGTGCACTGGCACCACTGGGGATGCAGTGCAGTGAGTCCAGAGAGTGCACTGGCACCACTGGGGATGCACTGCAGTGAGTCCAGAGAGTGCAGTGGCACCACTGGGGATGCAGTGCACTGAGTCCAGAGAGTGCACTGGCACCACTGGGGATGCACTGCAGTGAGTCCAGAGAGTGCACTGGCACCAATGGGGATGCAGTGCAGTGACTCCAGAGACTGCACTGGCACTAATGGGGATGCAGTGCAGTGACTCGAAAGAGTGCACTGGCACCACTGGGGATGCAGTGCAGTGAGTCCAGAGAGTGCACTGGCACCACTGGGATGCAGTGCAGTGAGTCCACAGAGTGCACTGGCACCACAGGGGATACACTGCAGTGAGTGCTGAGAGTGCCCTGGCACCACTGGGGATGCAGCACAGTGAGTCCAGAGAGTGAACTGTCACCACTGGGGACGCAGCGCAGTGACTACAGAGAGTGCACTGGCCCCACTGGGGATGCACTGCAGTGGGTCCAGAGCGTGCACTGGCACCACTGGGGATGCAGTGCAGTGAGTCCAGAGAGTGCACTGGCACCACTGGGGATGCACTGCAGTGAGTCCAGAGAGTGCAGTGGCACCACTGGGGATGCAGTGCAGTGAGTCCAGAGAGTGCACTGGCACCACTGGGGATGCACTGCAGTGATTCCAGAGAGTGCACTGGCACCACTGGGGATGCAGTGCAGTGAGTGCAGAGAGTGCACTGGCACCACTTGGGATGCAGTGCAGTGAGTGCAGAGAGTGCACTGGCACCATGGGGGATGCAGTGCAGTGACTCCAGAGACTGCACTGGCACTAATGGAGATGCAGTGCAGTGACTCGAAAGAGTGCACTGGCACCACTGCGGATGCACTGCAGTGAGTCCAGAGAGTGCCCTGGCACCAATGGTGATGCAGTGCAGTGAGTCCAGAGAGTGCACTGGCACCACTGGGGATGCACTGCAGTGAGTCCAGAGAGTGCACTGGCACCACTGGGGATGCACTGCAGTGAGTCCAGAGAGTGCACTGGCACCACTGGGGATGCAGTGCAGTGAGTCCAGAGACTGCACTGGCATCACAGGTGTTTTAGTACAGTGAGTCCAGAGAGTGCACTGGCACCAATGGGGATGCAGTGCTGTGAGTCCAGAGAGTGCACTGTCAGCACTGGGGATGCAGTGCACTGAGTCCAGAGAGTGCACTAGCACCAATGGTGATGCAGTGCAGTGAGTCCAGAGAGTACACTGGCACCACTGGGGATGCAGTGCAGTGAGTCCAGAGAGTGCACTGGCACCACTGGGGATGCAGTGCAGTGAGTCCAGAGAGTGCACTGTCAGCACTGGGGATGCAGTGCAGTGAGTCCAGAGAGTGCACTGGCTCCACTGGGGAAGCACTGCACTGAGTCCAGAGAGTGCACTGGCACCACTGGGCATGCAGTGCAGTGAGTACAGAGATTGCACTGGCACCACTGGGGATGCAGTGAAGTGACTCCAGAGAGTGCACTGGCACCACTGGGGATGCACTGCAGTGAGTCCAGAGAGTGCACTGGCACCACTGGGGATGCAGTGCAGTGAGTCCAGAGAGTGCACTGGCACCACTGGGGATGCAGTGCAGTGAGTGCAGAGAGTGCACTGGCACCACTGGGGATGCACTGCAGTGAGTCCAGAGAGTGCACTGGCACCACTGGGGATGCACTGCAGTGAGTCCAGAGAATGCACTGGCACTAATGGGGATGCAGTTCAGTGAGTCCAGAGAGTGCACTGGCACCACTGTTCATGCAGTGCAGTGAGTCCAGAGAGTGCACTGGCACCACTGGCGATGCAGTGCAGTGAGCCCAGAGAGTGCACTGGCACCACTGGGGATGCACTGCAGTGAGTCCAGAGAGTGCACTGTCAGCACTGGGGATGCAGTGCAGTGAGTCCAGAGACTGCACTGGCACCACTGGGGATGCAGTGCAGTGAGTCCAGAGAGTGCACTGGCACCACTGGGGATAAACTGCAGTGAGTCCAGACAGTGCACTGGCACCACTGTTGATGCAGTGCAGTGAGTCCACAGAGTGCACTGGCACCACTGGAGATGCACTGCAGTGAGTCCAGAGAGTTCACTGTCACCACTGGGGATGCAGTGCAGTGAGTCCAGAGATTGCACTGGCACCACTGGGGATGCAGTGCAGTGAGTCCAGAGAGTGCACTGGCACCACTGGGGAGGCACTGCAGTGAGTCCAGAGAGTGCACTGGCTCCACTGGGGAAGCACTGCACTGAGTCCAGAGAGTGCACTGGCACCACTGGGCATGCAGTGCAGTGAGTACAGAGATTGCACTGGCACCACTGGGGATGCAGTGAAGTGAGTCCAGAGAGTGCACTGGCACCACTGGGGATGCACTGCAGTGAGTCCAGAGAGTGCACTGGCACCACTGGGGATGCAGTGCACTGAGTCCAGAGAGTGCACTGGCACCACTGGGGATGCACTGCAGTGAGTGCAGAGAGTGCACTGGCACCACTGGGGATGCAGTGCAGTGACTCCAGAGAGTGCACTGGCACCACTGGGGATGCACTGCAGTGAGTCCAGAGAATGCACTGGCACTAATGGGGATGCAGTTCAGTGAGTCCAGAGAGTGCACTGGCACCACTGTTCATGCAGTGCAGTGAGTCCAGAGAGTGCACTGGCACCACTGGGAATGCAGGGCAGTGAGTCCAGAGAGTGCACTGGCACCACTGGGAATAAACTGCAGTGAGTCCAGACAGTGCACTGGCACCACTGGGGATGCACTGCAGTGAGTCCAGAGAGTTCTCTGGCACCACTAGGGATGCAGTTTAGTGAGTCCAGAGAGTGCACTGGCACCACTGGGGATAAACTGCAGTGAGTCCAGAGAGTACACTGGCACCACTGGGGATGCACTGCAGTGAGTCCAGAGAATGCACTGGCACTAATGGGGATGCAGTGCAGTGACTCGAAAGAGTGCACTGGCACCACTGCGGATGCACTGCAGTGAGTCCGGAGAGTGCCCTGGCACCACTGGGGATGCACTGCTGTGAGTCCAGAGACTAAACTGGCACCACTGGGGATGCAGTGCAGTGAGTCCAGAGAGTGCACTGGCACCACTGGGGATGCAGTGCAGTGAGCTCAGAGAGTGCACTGGCACCACTGGGGATGCAGTGCACTGAGTCCAGAGAGTGTACTGGCACCACTGGGGATGCAGTGCAGTGAGTCCAGAGAGTGCACTGGCACCACTGTTCATTCAGTGATGTGAGTCCAGAGAGTGCACTGGCACCACTGGGGATGCACTGCAGTGAGTCCAGAGAGTGCAGTGGCACCATTGGGGATGCAGTGCACTGAGTCCAGAGAGTGCACTGGCACCACTGGGGATGCAGTGCACTGAGTCCAGAGCGTGCACTGGCACCACTGGGGATGCAGTGCAGTGAGTCCAGAGAGTGCACTGGCACCACTGTTCATTCAGTGATGTGAGTCCAGAGAGTGCACTGGCACCACTGGGGATGCACCTCGGTGAGTCCAGAGAGTGCTCTGGGAACACTGGGGATGCAGTGCAGTGAGTGCAGAGAGTGCACTGGCACCACTGGGGATGCACTGCAGTGAGTCCAGAGAGTGCACTGGCACAACAGGGGATGCAGTGCAGTGACTCCAGAGAGTGCACTGGCACCACTGGGGATGCACTGCAGTGAGTCCAGAGAGTGCAGTGGCACCACTGGGGATGCACTGCAGTGAGTCCACAGAGTGCACTGTCAGCACTGGGGATGCAGTGCAGTGAGTCCAGAGAGTGCACTGTCAGCACTGGGGATGCAGTGCAGTGAGTCCAGAGAGTGCACTGGCACCACTGGGGATGCAGTGCAGTGACTCGAAAGAGTGCACTGGCACCACTGCGGATGCACTGCAGTGAGTCCGGAGAGTGCCCTGGCACCAATGGTGATGCAGTGCAGTCAGTCCAGAGAGTGCAGTGGCACCACTGGGGATGCAGTGCAGTGAGTCCAGAGAGTGCACTGGCACCACTGGGGATGCAATGCAGTGAGTGCAGAGAGTGCACTGGCACCACTGGGGATGCACTGCAGTGAGTCCAGAGAGTGCACTGGCACCACTGGGGATGCACTGCAGTGAGTCCAGAGAGTGCTCTGGGAACACTGGGGATGCAGTGCAGTGAGTGCAGAGAGCGCACTGGCACCACTGGGGATGCACTGCAGTGACGCGAAAGAGTGCACTGGCACCACTGCGGATGCACTGCAGTGAGTCCGGAGAGTGCCCAGGCACCAATGGTGATGCAGTGCAGTGAGTCCAGAGAGTGCAGTGGCGTCACTGGGGATGCAGTGCAGTGAGTCCAGAGAGTGCACTGGCACCACTGGGGATGCAATGCAGTGAGTCCAGAGAGTGCATTGGCACCACTGGGGATGCAGTGCAGTGACTCCAGAGAGTGCACTGGCACCACTGGGGATGCACTGCAGTCATTCCAGAGAGTGCACTGGCACCACTGGGGATGCAGTGCAGTGAGTCCAGAGAGTGCACTGGCACCACTGGGGATGCAGTGCCGTGAGTCCAGAGAGTGCTCTGGCACCACTGGGGATGCAGTGCTGTGACTCCAGAGAGTGCACTGGCACCACTGGGGATGCAGTGCAGTGAGTCCAGAGAGTGCACTGGCACCACTGGGGATGCAGTGCACTGAGCCCAGAGAGTGCACTGGCACCACTGGGGATGCAGTGCAGTGAGTGCAGAGAGTGCACTGGCACCACTGGCAATGCAGTGCAGTGGGTCCAGAGCGTGCACTGGCACCACTGGGGATGCAGTGCAGTGAGTCCATAGAGTGCAGTGGCACCACTGGGGATGCACTGCAGTGAGTCCAGAGAGTGCACTGGCACCACTGCGGATGCACTGCAGTGAGTCCAGAGAGTGCACTGGCACCACTGGGAATGCAGTGCAGTGAGTCCAGAGAGGGCACTGTCAGCAATTGGGATGCAGTGCAGTGAGACCAGAGAGTGCACTGGCACCACTGGGGATGCAGTGCAGTGAGTCCTGAGAGTGCAATGGCACCACAGGGGATGCACTGCAGTGAGTCCAGAGAGTGTACTGGCACCACTGGGGATGCAGTGCAGTGAGTCCAGAGAGTGCACTGGCACCACTGGGGATGCAGTGCAGTGAGTCCAGAGAGTGCACTGGCACCAAATGGAGCTGCACTGCTGTGAGTCCTGAGATTGCACTGGCACCACTGTGGATGCACTGCAGTGAGTCCGGAGAGTTCTCTGGCACATATGGGGATGCACTGCAGTGAGTCCAGAGACTTCACAGGCACCACTGGGGATGCAGTACAGTGAGTCCAGAGAGTGCACTGGCACCACTGGGGATTCAGTTCAGTGAGTCCAGAGAGTGCACTGGCACCACTGGGGATTTAGTGCAGTGAGTCCAGAGAGTGCACTGGCACCTAAGGGGATTCACTGCAAGGCGTCCAGAGAGTGCACTGGCACCACTGGGGATGCACTGCAGTGAGTACAGAGAGTGCACTGGCACCTAAGGGGCTGCACTGCAGTGAGTCCAGAGAGTGCACTGGCACCACTTGGGCTGCACTGCGGTGAGTCCAGAGAGTGCACTGGCACCTCTGGGGATGCATTGCACTGAGAGCACAGAGTGCACTGGCACCACAGGGGTTACACTGCAGTGAGTCCAGAGAGTGCACTGGCACCACTGGGGATGCAGCACAGTGAGTCCAGAGAGTGCACTGTCACCACTGGGGATGCAGCGCAGTGACTACAGAGAGTGCACTGGCACCACTGGGGATGCACTGCAGTGAGTCCAGAGAGTGCACTGACACCAGTGGGGATGCACTGCAGTGAGTCCAGAGAGTGCACTGGCACCACTGGGGATGCAGTGCAGTGAGTCCAGAGATTGCACTGGCACCACAGGGGATGCAGTGCAGTGATTCCAGAGAGTGCACTGGCACCACTGGGGATGCACTTCAGTGAGTCCAGAGAGTGCAGTGGCACCACTGGGGATGCAGTGCAGTGAGTCCAGAGAGTGCACTGGCACCTAAGGGGTTTTAGTGCAGTGAGTCCAGAGAGTGCACTGTCAGCACTGGGGATGCAGTGCAGTGAGTCCAGAGAGTGCCCTTGCACCACTGGGGATAAATTGCAGTGAGTCCAGACAGTGCACTGGCACCACTGGGGATGCACTGCAGTGCGTCCAGAGAGTTCTCTGGCATCACTGGGGATGCAGTTTAGTGATTCCAGAGAGTGCACCGGCCCAATGGGGATACACTGCAGTGAGTCCAGAGAGTGCACTGGCACCACTGGGGATGCAGTTCAGTGAGTCCAGAGAGTGCACTGGCACCACTGGGGATGCACTGCAGTGAGTCCACAGAGTGCTCTGGCACCACTGAGTTGCACTGCAGTGAGTCCAGAGAGTGCACTGGCTCCCCTGGGGATGCACTGCAGTGAGTCCAGGGACTACACTGGCACCACTGGGGATGCAGTGCAGTGAGTCCACAGAGTGCACTGGCACCACTGTTGATGCAGTGCAGTGAGTCCAGAGAGTGCACTGGCACCACTGGGGATGCAGTGCAGTGAGTCCAGAAAGTGAACTGTCACCACTGGTGATGCAGTGCAGTGAGTCCAGAGAGTGCACTGGCACCACTGGGGATGCAGTGCACTGAGTCCAGAGAGTGCACTCTCAGCACTGGGGATGCACTGCACTGAGTCCAAAGAGTGCACTGGCACCAGTTGGGATGCAGTGCAGTGAGACCAGAGATTGCACTGGCACCACTGGGGATGCAGTGCAGTGAGTCCAGAGAGTGCACTGGCTCCACTGGGGATGCAGTGCAGTGAGTCCAGAGAGTGCACTGGCACCACTGGGGATGCAGTGCAGTGAGTCCTGGGAGTGCACTGGCACCACTGGGATGCAGTGCAGTGAGTCCAGAGAGTGCACTGGCACCAATGGGATGCAGTGCAGTGAGTCCACAGAGTGCACTGGCACCACAGGGGATACACTGCAGTGAGTCCAGAGAGTGCACTGGCACCACTGGGGATGCAGCACAGTGAGTCCAGAGAGTGAACTGTCACCACTGGGGACGCAGCGCAGTGACTACAGAGAGTGCACTGGCACCACTGGGGATGCACTGCAGTGAGTCCAGAGAGTGCACTGGCACCAGTGGGGATGCACTGCAGTGGGTCCAGAGAGTGCACTGGCACCACTGGGGATGCAGTGCAGTGAGTCCAGAGAGTGCAGTGGCACCACTGGGGATGCAGTGCACTGAGTCCAGAGAGTGCACTGGCACCACTGGGGATGCACTGCAGTGAGTCCAGAGAGTGCACTGGCACCAATGGGGATGCAGTGCAGTGACTCCAGAGACTGCACTGGCACTAATGGGGATGCAGTGCAGTGACTCGAAAGAGTGCACTGGCACCACTGCGGATGCACTGCAGTGAGTCCAGAGAGTGCACTGGCACCACTGGGATGCAGTGCAGTGAGTCCACAGAGTGCACTGGCACCACAGGGGATACACTGCAGTGAGTGCTGAGAGTGCCCTGGCACCACTGGGGATGCAGCACAGTGAGTCCAGAGAGTGAACTGTCACCACTGGGGACGCAGCGCAGTGACTACAGAGAGTGCACTGGCACCACTGGGGATGCACTGCAGTGAGTCCAGAGAGTGCACTGGCACCACTGGGGATGCAGTGCAGTGAGTCCAGAGACTGCACTGGCACCACAGGTGTTTTAGTACAGTGAGTCCAGAGAGTGCACTGGCACCAATGGGGATGCAGTGCTGTGAGTCCAGAGAGTGCACTGTCAGCACTGGGGATGCAGTGCACTGAGTCCAGAGAGTGCACTGGCACCAATGGTGATGCAGTGCAGTGAGTCCAGAGAGTACACTGGCACCACTGGGGATGCAGTGCAGTGAGTCCAGAGAGTGCACTGGCACCACTGGGGATGCAGTGCAGTGAGTCCTGAGAGTGCAATGGCACCACAGGGGATGCACTGCAGTGAGTCCAGAGAGTGCACTGGCACCACTGGGGATGCAGTGCAGTGAGTCCAGAGAGTGCACTGGCACCTCTGGGGATGCAGTGCAGTTAGTCCAGAGAGTGCACTGGCACCTCTGGGGATGCAGTGCAGTGAGTCCAGAGAGTGCACTGGCACCGCTGGGGATTCAGTTCAGTGAGTCCAGAGACTGAACTGGCACCACTGGGGATGTAGTGCAGTGAGTCCAGAGAGTGCACTGGCATCATTGGGGATTCACTGCAAGGAGTCCAGAGAGTGCACTGGCACCACTGGGGATTCAGTTCAGTGAGTCCAGAGAGTGAACTGGCACCACGGGGAATGCAGCGCAGTGACTACAGAGAGTGCACTGGCACCACCGGGGATGCACTGCTGTGAGTCCAGAGAGTGCACTGGCACCACTGGGGATGCAGTGCAGTGAGTCCAGAGAGTGCACTGGCACAAGTGGAGATGCACTGCAGTGAGTAAAGAGAATGCACTGGCACCATTGGGGTTGCAATGCAGTGAGTACAGAGAGTGCACTGGCACCACTGGGGATGCAGTGCTGTGAGTCCAGAGAGTGCACTGGCACCTTGGGGATGCAGTGCAGTGAGTCCAGAGAGTGCACTGGCACCACTGGGGATGCAGTGCAGTGAGTCCAGAGAGTGCACTGGCACCAGTGGGGATGCACTGCAGTGAGTCCAGAGAGTGCACTGGCACCACTGGGATGCAGTGCAGTGAGTCCAAAGAGTGCACTGGCACCACTGGGGATGCACTGCAGTGAGTCCAGAGAGTGCACTGGCACCACTGGGGTGCAGTGCACTGAGTCCACAGAGTGCACTGGCACCACAGGGGATACACTGCAGTGAGTCCAGAGAGTGCACTGGCACCACTGGGGATGCACTGCAGTGAGTCCAGAGAGTGAACTGGCACCGCTGCGGTTGCACCCCGGTGTTTTCAGAGAGTGCAGTGGCACCACTGGGGATGCAGTGCAGTGAGTCCAGAGAGTGCACTGGCACCACTGGGGATGCACTGCAGTGAGTCCAGAGAGTGCTCTGGCACCACTGGGTATGCAGTGCAGTGAGTCCAGAGAGTGCACTGGCACCTTGGGGATGCAGTGCAGTGAGTCCAGAGAGTGCACTGGCACCACTGGGGATGCAATGCAGTGAGTCCAGAGAGTGCACTGGCACCAATGGGATGCAGTCCAGTGAGTCCACAGATTGCACTGGCACCACAGGGGATGCACTGCAGTGAGTCCAGAGAGTGCACTGGCACCACTAGGGATGCAGCACAGTGAGTCCAGAGAGTGAACTGTCACCACTGGGGACGCAGCGCAGTGACTCCAGAGAGTGCACTGGCACCACTGGGGATGCACTGCAGTGAGTCCAGAGAGTGCACTGGCACCAGTGGGGATGCACTGCAGTGGGTCCAGAGAGTGCACTGGCACCACTGGGGATGCAGTGCAGTGAGTCCAGTGAGTGCACTGGCACCAATGGGGATGCACTGCAGTGAGTCCAGAGAGTGCACTGGCACCACTGGGGATGCAGTGCAGTGAGTCCAGAGAGTGCACTGGCACCACTGGTGATGCACTGCAGTGAGTCCAGAGAGTGCACTGGCACCACTGGGGATGCAGTGCAGTTCGTCCAGAGAGTGCACTGGCACTACTGGGGCTGCACTGCAGTGAGTCCAGAAAGTGCACAGGCACCACTGGGATGAAGTGCAGTGAGTCCACAGAGTGCACTGGCACCACAGGGGATACACTGCAGTGAGTCCAGAGAGTGCACTGGCACCACTGGGGATGCAGCACAGTGAGTCCAGAGAGTGCACTGGCACCACTGGGGATGCACTGCAGTGAGTCCAGAGAGTGCACTGGCACCACTGGGGATGCACTGCAGTGGGTCCAGAGAGTGCACTGGCACCACTGGGGATGCAGTGCAGTGAGTCCAGAGAGTGCACTGGCACCACTGGTGATGCACTGCAGTGAGACCAGAGAGTGCACTGGCACCACTGGGGATGCAGTGCAGTGAGTCCACAGAGTGCACTGGCACCACTGGAGATGCACTGCAGTGAGTCCAGAGAGTTCACTGGCACCACTGGGGATGCAGTGCAGTGAGTCCAGAGATTGCACTGGCACCACTGGGGATGCACTGCAGTGAGTCCAGAGAGTGCAGTGGCACCACTGGGGATGCACTGCAGTGAGTCCAGAGAGTGCACTGGCTCCACTGGGGAAGCACTGCACTGAGTCCAGAGAGTGCACTGGCACCACTGGGCATGCAGTGCAGTGAGTACAGAGATTGCACTGGCACCACTGGGGATGCAGTGCAGTGAGTCCAGAGAGTGCACTGGCACCACTGGTGTTGAAGTGCAGTGAGTCCAGAGAGTGCACTGGCACCACTGGTGATGCACTGCAGTGAGTCCAGAGAGTGCACTGGCACCACTGGGGATGCAGTGCAGTGAGTCCACAGAGTGCACTGGCACCACAGGAGATGCACTGCAGTGAGTCCAGAGAGTGCACTGGCACCACTGGGGATGCAGTGCAGTGAGTCCAGAGAGTGCACTGGCACCACTGGGGATGCAGTGCAGTGAGTCCAGAGAGTGCACTGGCACCACTGGGGATGCAGTGCAGTGAGTCCAGAGAGTGCACTGGCTCCACTGGGAAAGCACTGCACTGAGTCCAGAGAGTGCACTGGCACCACTGGGCATGCAGTGCAGTGAGTACAGAGATTGCACTGGCACCACTGGGGATGCAGTGCAGTGACTCCAGAGAGTGCACTGGCACCACTGGGGATGCACTGCAGTGAGTCCAGAGAGTGCACTGGCACCACTGGGGATGCAGTGCAGTGAGTCCAGAGAGTGCACTGGCACCACTGGGGATGCAGTGCAGTGAGTGCAGAGAGTGCACTGGCACCACTGGGGATGCACTGCAGTGAGTCCAGAGAATGCACTGGCACTAATGGGGATGCAGTTCAGTGAGTCCAGAGAGTGAACTGGCACCACTGTTCATGCAGTGCAGTGAGTCCAGAGAGTGCACTGGCACCACTGGCGATGCAGTGCAGTGAGTCCAGAGAGTGCACTGGCACCACTGGGGATGCACTGCAGTGAGTCCAGAGAGTGCACTGTCAGCACTGGGGATGCAGTGCAGTGAGTCCAGAGAGTGCACTGGCACCAATGGGGATGCAGTGCAGTGAGTCCAGAGAGTGCACTGGCACCACTGGGGATGCACTGCAGTGAGTCCAGAGAGTGCACTGTCAGCACTGGGGATGCAGTGCAGTGAGTCCAGAGAGTGCACTGGCACCTAAGGGGCTGCACTGCAGTGAGTCCAGAGAGTGCACTGGCACCACTGGGGATGCACTGCAGTGAGTCCAGAGAGTTCTCTGGCACCACTAGGGATGCAGTTTAGTGAGTCCAGAGAGTGCACTGGCACCACTGGGGATAAACTGCAGTGAGTCCAGAGAGTACACTGGCACCACTGGGGATGCACTGCAGTGAGTCCAGAGAATGCACTGGCACTAATGGGGATGCAGTGCAGTGACTCGAAAGAGTGCACTGGCACCACTGCGGATGCACTGCAGTGAGTCGGGAGAGTGCCCTGGCACCACTGGGGATGCACTGCTGTGAGTCCAGAGACTAAACTGGCACCCTGGGGATGCAGTGCAGTGAGTCCAGAGAGTGCACTGGCACCACTGTTGATGCAGTGCAGTGAGTCCAGAGAGTGCACTGGCACCACTGGGGATGCAGTGCAGTGAGTCCAGAGAGTGCACTGGCACGACTGGGGATGCAGTGCAGTGAGCTCAGAGAGTGCACTGGCACCACTGGGGATGCAGTGCACTGAGTCCAGAGAGTGTACTGGCACCACTGGGGATGCAGTGCAGTGAGTCCAGAGAGTGCACTGGCACCACTGGGGATGCAGTGCAGTGAGTGCAGAGAGTGCACTGGCACCACTGGCGATGCAGTGCAGTGGGTCCAGAGCGTGCACTGGCACCACTGGGGATGCAGTGCAGTGAGTCCATAGAGTGCAGTGGCACCACTGGGGATGCACTGCAGTGAGTCCAGAGAGTGCACTGGCACCACTGGGGATGCACTGCAGTGAGTCCAGAGAGTGCACTGGCACCACTGGGAATGCAGTGCAGTGAGTCCAGAGAGGGCACTGTCAGCAATTGGGATGCAGTGCAGTGAGACCAGAGAGTGCACTGGCACCACTGGGGATGCAGTGCAGTGAGTCCTGAGAGTGCAATGGCACCACAGGGGATGCACTGCAGTGAGTCCAGAGAGTGTACTGGCACCACTGGGGATGCAGTGCAGTGAGTCCAGAGAGTGCACTGGCACCACTGGGGATGCAGTGCAGTGAGTCCAGAGAGTGCACTGGCACCAAATGGAGCTGCACTGCTGTGAGTCCTGAGATTGCACTGGCACCACTGTGGATGCACTGCAGTGAGTCCAGAGAGTTCTCTGGCACATATGGGGATGCACTGCAGTGAGTCCAGAGACTTCACAGGCACCACTGGGGATGCAGTACAGTGAGTCCAGAGAGTGCACTGGCACCACTGGGGATTCAGTTCAGTGAGTCCAGAGAGTGAACTGGCACCACTGGGGATTTAGTGCAGTGAGTCCAGAGAGTGCACTGGCACCTAAGGGGATTCACTGCAAGGCGTCCAGAGAGTGCACTGGCACCACTGGGGATGCACTGCAGTGAGTACAGAGAGTGCACTGGCACCTAAGGGTCTGCACTGCAGTGAGTCCAGAGAGTGCACTGGCACCACTTGGGCTGCACTGCGGTGAGTCCAGAGAGTGCACTGGCACCTCTGGGGATGCATTGCACTGAGAGCACAGAGTGCACTGGCACCACAGGGGTTACACTGCAGTGAGTCCAGAGAGTGCACTGGCACCACTGGGGATGCAGCACAGTGAGTCCAGAGAGTGCACTGTCACCACTGGGGATGCAGCGCAGTGACTACAGAGAGTGCACTGGCACCACTGGGGATGCACTGCAGTGAGTCCAGAGAGTGCACTGACACCAGTGGGGATGCACTGCAGTGGGTCCAGAGAGTGCACTGGCACCACTGGGGATGCAGTGCAGTGAGTCCAGAGATTGCACTGGCACCACAGGGGATGCAGTGCAGTAATTCCAGAGAGTGCACTGGCACCACTGGGGATGCACTTCAGTGAGTCCAGAGAGTGCACTGTCACCACTGGGGTTTTAGTGCAGTGAGTCCAGAGAGTGCACTGTCAGCACTGGGGATGCAGTGCAGTGAGTCCAGAGAGTGCCCTTGCACCACTGGGGATAAATTGCAGTGAGTCCAGACAGTGCACTGGCACCACTGGGGATGCACTGCAGTGCGTCCAGAGAGTTCTCTGGCATCACTGGGGATGCAGTTTAGTGATTCCAGAGAGTGCACCGGCCCAATGGGGATACACTGCAGTGAGTCCAGAGAGTGCACTGGCACCACTGGGGATGCAGTTCAGTGAGTCCAGAGAGTGCACTGGCACCACTGGGGATGCACTGCAGTGAGTCCACAGAGTGCTCTGGCACCACTGAGTTGCACTGCAGTGAGTCCTGAGAGTGCACTGGCTCCCCTGGGGATGCACTGCAGTGAGTCCAGGGACTACACTGGCACCACTGGGGATGCAGTGCAGTGAGTCCACAGAGTGCACTGGCACCACTGTTGATGCAGTGCAGTGAGTCCAGAGAGTGCACTGGCACCACTGGGGATGCAGTGCAGTGAGTCCAGAAAGTGAACTGTCACCACTGGTGATGCAGTGCAGTGAGTCCAGAGAGTGCACTGGCACTACTGGGGATGCAGTGCACTGAGTCCAGAGAGTGCACTCTCAGCACTGGGGATGCACTGCACTGAGTCCAAAGAGTGCACTGGCACCAGTTGGGATGCAGTGCAGTGAGACCAGAGATTGCACTGGCACCACTGGGGATGCAGTGCAGTGAGTCCTGAGAGTGCAATGGCACCACTGTGGATGCAGTGCAGTGATTCCAGAGAGTGCACTGGCACCACTGGGGATGCAGTGCAGTGAGTCCAGAGAGTGCACTGGCACCACCGGGGATTCACTGCAGTTAGTCCAGATAGTGCACTGACACCACTGGGAATGCACTGCACTGAGTACAGAGAGTTCACTGGCACCCCAGGGGCTGCACTGCAGTGAGTCCAGAGAGTGCACTGGCACCACTGGGGATGCAATGCAGTGAGTCCAGAGAGTGCACTGGCACCACTGGGATGCAGTGCAGTGAGTCCAGAGAGTGCACTGGCACCACTGGGATGCAGTGCAGTGAGTCCACAGAGTGCACTGGCACCACAGGGGATACACTGCAGTGAGTCCAGAGAGTGCACTGGCACCACTGGGGATGCAGCACAGTGAGTCCAGAGAGTGAACTGTCACCACTGGGGACGCAGCGCAGTGACTACAGAGAGTGCACTGGCACCAGTGGGGATGCACTGCAGTGAGTCCAGAGAGTGCACTGGCACCAGTGGGGATGCACTGCAGTGGGTCCAGAGCGTGCACTGGCACCACTGGGGATGCAGTGCAGTGAGTCCAGAGAGTGCACTGGCACCACTGGGGATGCACTGCAGTGAGTCCAGAGAGTGCAGTGGCACCACTGGGGATGCAGTGCACTGAGTCCAGAGAGTGCACTGGCACCACTGGGGATGCACTGCAGTGAGTCCAGAGAGTGCACTGGCACCAATGGGGATGCAGTGCAGTGACTCCAGAGACTGCACTGGCACTAATGGGGATGCAGTGCAGTGACTCGAAAGAGTGCACTGGCACCACTGCGGATGCACTGCAGTGAGTCCAGAGAGTGCACTGGCACCACTGGGATGCAGTGCAGTGAGTCCACAGAGTGCACTGGCACCACAGGGGATACACTGCAGTGAGTGCTGAGAGTGCCCTGGGACCACTGGGGATGCAGCACAGTGAGTCCAGAGAGTGAACTGTCACCACTGGGGACGCAGCGCAGTGAGTCCAGAGATTGCACTGGCACCACTGGGGATGCAGTGCAGTGAGTCCAGAGAGTGCACTGGCCCCACTGGGGATGCACTGCAGTGGGTCCAGAGCGTGCACTGGCACCACTGGGGATGCAGTGCAGTGAGTCCAGAGAGTGCACTGGCACCACTGGGGATGCACTGCAGTGAGTCCAGAGAGTGCAGTGGCACCACTGGGGATGCAGTGCAGTGAGTCCAGAGAGTGCACTGGCACCACTGGGGATGCACTGCAGTGATTCCAGAGAGTGCACTGGCACCACTGGGGATGCAGTGCAGTGAGTGCAGAGAGTGCACTGGCACCACTGGGGATGCAGTGCAGTGAGTGCAGAGAGTGCACTGGCACCACGGGGGATGCAGTGCAGTGACTCCAGAGACTGCACTGGCACTAATGGAGATGCAGTGCAGTGACTCGAAAGAGTGCACTGGCACCACTGCGGATGCACTGCAGTGAGTCCGGAGAGTGCCCTGGCACCAATGGTGATGCAGTGCAGTGAGTCCAGAGAGTGCACTGGCACCACTGGGGATGCACTGCAGTGAGTCCAGAGAGTGCACTGGCACCAGTGGGGATGCACTGCAGTGAGTCCAGAGAGTGCACTGGCACCACTGGGGATGCAGTGCAGTGAGTCCAGAGACTGCACTGGCACCACAGGTGTTTTAGTACAGTGAGTCCAGAGAGTGCACTGGCACCAATGGGGATGCAGTGCTGTGAGTCCAGAGAGTGCAATGTCAGCACTGGGGATGCAGTGCACTGAGTCCAGAGAGTGCACTGGCACCAATGGTGATGCAGTGCAGTGAGTCCAGAGAGTACACTGGCACCACTGGGGATGCAGTGCAGTGAGTCCAGAGAGTGCACTGGCACCACTGCGGATGCAGTGCAGTGAGTCCAAAGAGTGCAATGGCACCACAGGGGATGCAGTGCACTGAGTCCAGAGAGTGCACTGGCACCACTGGGGATGCAGTGCAGTGAGTCCAGAGAGTGCACTGGCACCTCTGGGGATGCAGTGCAGTTAGTCCAGAGAGTGCACTGGCACCTCTGGGGATGCAGTGCAGTGAGTCCAGAGAGTGCACTGGCACCGCTGGGGATTCAGTTCAGTGAGTCCAGAGAGTGAACTGGCACCACTGGGGATGTAGTGCAGTGAGTCCAGAGAGTGCACTGGCATCATTGGGGATTCACTGCAAGGAGTCCAGAGAGTGCACTGGCACCACTGGGGATTCAGTTCAGTGAGTCCAGAGAGTGCACTGGCACCAGTGGAGATGCACTGCAGTGAGTAAAGAGAATGCACTGGCACCATTGGGGTTGCAATGCAGTGAGTACAGAGAGTGCACTGGCACCACTGGGGATTCAGTGCTGTGAGTCCAGAGAGTGCACTGGCACCTTGGGGATGCAGTGCAGTGAGTCCAGAGAGTGCACTGGCACCACTGGGGATGCAGTGCAGTGAGTCCAGAGAGTGCACTGGCACCACTGGGGATGCACTGCAGTGAGTCCAGAGAGTGCACTGGCACCACTGGGATGCAGTGCAGTGAGTCCAAAGAGTGCACTGGCACCACTGGGGATGCACTGCAGTGAGTCCAGAGAGTGCACTGGCACCACTGGGATGCAGTGCACTGAGTCCACAGAGTGCACTGGCACCACAGGGGATACACTGCAGTGAGTCCAGAGAGTGCACTGGCACCACTGGGGATGCACTGCAGTGAGTCCAGAGAGTGAACTGGCACCGCTGCGGTTGCACCCCGGTGTTTTCAGAGAGTGCAGTGGCACCACTGGGGATGCAGTGCAGTGAGTCCAGAGAGTGCACTGGCACCACTGGGGATGCACTGCAGTGAGTCCAGAGAGTGCTCTGGCACCACTGGGTATGCAGTGCAGTGAGTCCAGAGAGTGCACTGGCACCTTGGGGATGCAGTGCAGTGAGTCCAGAGAGTGCACTGGCACCAGTGGGGATGCAATGCAGTGAGTCCAGAGAGTGCACTGGCACCAATGGGATGCAGTGCAGTGAGTCCACAGATTGCACTGGCACCACAGGGGATACACTGCAGTGAGTCCAGAGAGTGCACTGGCACCACTAGGGATGCAGCACAGTGAGTCCAGAGAGTGAACTGTCACCACTGGGGACGCAGCGCAGTGACTCCAGAGAGTGCACTGGCACCACTGGGGATGCACTGCAGTGAGTCCAGAGAGTGCACTGGCACCAGTGGGGATGCACTGCAGTGGGTCCAGAGAGTGCACTGGCACCACTGGGGATGCAGTGCAGTGAGTCCAGTGAGTGCACTGGCACCAGTGGGGATGCACTGCAGTGAGTCCAGAGAGTGCACTGGCACCACTGGGGATGCAGTGCAGTGAGTCCAGAGAGTGCACTGGCACCACTGGTGATGCACTGCAGTGAGTCCAGAGAGTGCACTGGCACCACTGGGGATGCAGTGCAGTGAGTCCAGAGAGTGCACTGGCACTACTGGGGCTGCACTGCAGTGAGTCCAGAAAGTGCACAGGCACCACTTGGATGAAGTGCAGTGAGTCCACAGAGTGCACTGGCACCACAGGGGATACACTGCAGTGAGTCCAGAGAGTGCACTGGCACCACCGGGGATTCACTGCAGTGAGTCCAGAGAGTGCACTGGCACCACTGTTCATGCAGTGTAGTGAGTCCAGAGAGTGCACTGGCACCACAGGTGATGCAGTGCATGAGTGCAGAGAGTGCACTGGCACCACTGGGGATGCAGTGCAGTGAGTCCAGAGAGTGGACTGGCACCACCGGGGATTCACTGCAGTGAGTCCAGAGAGTGCACTGGCACCACTGTTCATGCAGTGTAGTGAGTCCAGAGAGTGCACTGGCACCACAGGTGATGCAGTGCATGAGTGCAGAGAGTGCACTGGCACCACCGGGGATTCACTGCAGTGAGTCCAGAGAGTGCACTGGCACCACCGGGGATTCACTGCAGTGAGTCCAGAGAGTGCACTGGCACCACTGTTCATGCAGTGTAGTGAGTCCAGAGAGTGCACTGGCACCACTGGGGATGCAGTGCATGAGTGCAGAGAGTGCACTGGCACCACTGGGGATGCAGTGCAATGAGTCCAGAGAGTGGACTGGCACCACCGGGGATTCACTGCAGTGAGTCCAGAGAGTGCACTGGCACCACTGGGGATGCAGTGCAGTGAGTCCAGAGAGTGCACTGGCACCAGTGGGGATGCAGTGCAGTGAGTCCAGATAGTCCACTGGCACCACTGGGGATGCAGTGCAGTGAGTCCAGAGAGTGCATTGGCACCACTGGGGATGCAGTGCAGTGAGTCCAGAGAGTGCACTGGCACCACTGGGGATGCACTGCAGTTCAGTCCAGAGAGTGCACTGTCACCACTGGGGATGCAGTGCAGTGAGTCCAGAGAGTGCACTGGCACCTGTGGGGGTGCACTGCAGTGAGTCCAGAGATTTCACTGGCACCTTTGGGGTTGAAGTGCAGTGAGTCCAGAGAGTGCACTGGCACCACTGGGGATGCAGTGCAGTGAGTCCAGAGAGTGCACTGGCACCACTGGGAATGCAGTGCAGTGACTCAGAGAGTGCACTGGCACCACTGGGGATGCACTGCAATGAGTCCAGATAGTGCACTGGCACCACTGGGGATGCACTGCAGTGAGTGCAGAGAGTGCACTGGCACCACTGGGGATGCAGTGCAGTGAGTCCACAGAGTGCCCTGGCACCACAGGGGATACACTGCAGTGAGTCCAGAGAGTGCACTGGCACCACTGGGGGTGCAGTGCAGTGAGTCCAGAGAGTGCACTGTCACCATTGGGGAGGCAGTGCAGTGAGTCCAGAGAGTGCACTGTCAGCACTGGGGATGCAGTGCAGGGAGTCCGGAGAGTGTACTGGCAGCAGTGGGGATGGAGTGCAGTGAGTCCAGAGACTGCACTGGCACCACTGGGGATGCAGTGCAGTGAGTCCAGAGAGTGCACTGTCAGCACTGGGGATGCAGTGCAGGGAGTCCAGAGAGTGTACTGGCACCAGTGGGGATGGAGTGCAGTGAGTCCAGAGACTGCACTGGCACCACTGGGGATGCAGTGCAGTGAGTCCAGAGAGTGCACTGGCACCACTGGGGATGCAGTGCAGTGAGTCCAGAGACTGCACTGGCATCACTGGGGATGCAGTGCAGTGAGTCCAGAGAGTGCACAGGCACCACTGGGGATGCACTGCAGTGAGTCCAGAAAGTGCACTGGCTCCACTGGTGATGCAGTGCCGTGAGTCCAGAGAGTGCACTGGCACCACTGGGGATGCAGTGCAGTGAGTTCAGAGAGTGTACTGGCACCCCTGGGGATGCAGTGCAGTGAGTCCAGAGAGTGCACTGGCACCACTGGGGATGCACTGCAGTGAGTCCAGAAAGTGCACTGGCTCCACTGGTGATGCAGTGCATGAGTGCAGAGAGTGCACTGGCACCACAGGTGATGCAGTGCATGAGTGCAGAGAGTGCACTGGCACCACTGGGGATGCAGTGCAGTGAGTCCAGAGAGTGGACTGGCACCACCGGGGATTCACTGCAGTGAGTCCAGAGAGTGCACTGGCACCACTGTTCATGCAGTGTAGTGAGTCCAGAGAGTGCACTGGCACCACAGGTGATGCAGTGCATGAGTGCAGAGAGTGCACTGGCACCACCGGGGATTCACTGCAGTGAGTCCAGAGAGTGCACTGGCACCACCGGGGATTCACTGCAGTGAGTCCAGAGAGTGCACTGGCACCACTGTTCATGCAGTGTAGTGAGTCCAGAGAGTGCACTGGCACCACTGGGGATGCAGTGCATGAGTGCAGAGAGTGCACTGGCACCACTGGGGATGCAGTGCAATGAGTCCAGAGAGTGGACTGGCACCACCGGGGATTCACTGCAGTGAGTCCAGAGAGTGCACTGGCACCACTGGGGATGCAGTGCAGTGAGTGCAGAGAGTGCACTGGCACCAGTGGGGATGCAGTGCAGTGAGTCCAGATAGTCCACTGGCACCACTGGGGATGCAGTGCAGTGAGTCCAGAGAGTGCATTGGCACCACTGGGGATGCAGTGCAGTGAGTCCAGAGAGTGCACTGGCACCACTGGGGATGCACTGCAGTTCAGTCCAGAGAGTGCACTGTCACCACTGGGGATGCAGTGCAGTGAGTCCAGAGAGTGCAGTGGCACCTGTGGGGGTGCACTGCAGTGAGTCCAGAGATTTCACTGGCACCTTTGGGGTTGAAGTGCAGTGAGTCCAGAGAGTGCACTGGCACCACTGGGGATGCAGTGCAGTGAGTCCAGAGAGTGCACTGGCACCACTGGGAATGCAGTGCAGTGACTCAGAGAGTGCACTGGCACCACTGGGGATGCACTGCAATGAGTCCAGATAGTGCACTGGCACCACTGGGGATGCACTGCAGTGAGTGCAGAGAGTGCACTGGCACCACTGGGGATGCAGTGCAGTGAGTCCACAGAGTGCCCTGGCACCACAGGGGATACACTGCAGTGAGTCCAGAGAGTGCACTGGCACCACTGGGGGTGCAGTGCAGTGAGTCCAGAGAGTGCACTGTCACCATTGGGGAGGCAGTGCAGTGAGTCCAGAGAGTGCACTGTCAGCACTGGGGATGCAGTGCAGGGAGTCCGGAGAGTGTACTGGCAGCAGTGGGGATGGAGTGCAGTGAGTCCAGAGACTGCACTGGCACCACTGGGGATGCAGTGCAGTGAGTCCAGAGAGTGCACTGTCAGCACTGGGGATGCAGTGCAGGGAGTCCAGAGAGTGTACTGGCACCAGTGGGGATGGAGTGCAGTGAGTCCAGAGACTGCACTGGCACCACTGGGGATGCAGTGCAGTGAGTCCAGAGAGTGCACTGGCACCACTGGGGATGCAGTGCAGTGAGTCCAGAGACTGCACTGGCATCACTGGGGATGCAGTGCAGTGAGTCCAGAGAGTGCACAGGCACCACTGGGGATGCACTGCAGTGAGTCCAGAAAGTGCACTGGCTCCACTGGTGATGCAGTGCCGTGAGTCCAGAGAGTGCACTGGCACCACTGGGGATGCAGTGCAGTGAGTTCAGAGAGTGTACTGGCACCCCTGGGGATGCAGTGCAGTGAGTCCAGAGAGTGCACTGGCACCACTGGGGATGCACTGCAGTGAGTCCAGAAAGTGCACTGGCTCCACTGGTGATGCAGTGCCGTGAGTCCAGAGAGTGCACTGGCACCACTGGGGATGCAGTGCAGTGACTACAGAGAGTGCACTGGCACCACTGGGGATGCAGTGCAGTGAGTGCAGAGAGTGCACTGGCACCAGTGGGGATGGAGTGCAGTGAGTCCAGAGACTGCACTGGCACCACTGGGGATGCAGTGCAGTGAGTCCAGAGAGTGCACTGGCACCACTGGGGATGCAGTGCAGTGAGTCCAGAGAGTGCACTGGCATCACTGGGGATGCAGTGCAGTGAGTCCAGAGACTGCACAGGCACCACTGGGGATGCACTGCAGTGAGTCCAGAAAGTGCACTGGCTCCACTGGTGATGCAGTGCCGTGAGTCCAGAGAGTGCACTGGCACCACTGGGGATGCAGTGCAGTGACGCCAGAGAGTGTACTGGCACCCCTGGGGATGCAGTGCAGTGAGTCCAGAGAGTGCACTGGCACCACTGGGGATGCACTGCAGTGAGTCCAGAAAGTGCACTGGCTCCACTGGTGATGCAGTGCAGTGAGTCCAGAGAGTGCACTGGCACCACTGGGGATGCAGTGCAGTGAGTCCAGAGAGTGCACTGGCAGCACAGGGGATGCAGTGCAGTGAGTGCAGAGAGTGCACTGGCACCAGTGGGGATGCAGTGCAGTGAGTCGAGAGAGTGCACTGGCACCACCGGGGATTCACTGCAGTGAGTCCAGAGAGTGCACTGGCAACAGTGGCGATGCACTGCAGTAAGTGCAGAGAGTGCACTGGCACCACTGGGGATGCAGTTCAGTGAGTCCAGAGAGTGCACTGGCACCACTGGGGATGCACCCCGGTGAGTCCAGAGAGTGCACTGGTACCACTGGGGATGCATTCCCGTGAGTCCAGAGAGTGCACTGGCAGCACTGGGGATGCAGTGCAGTGAGTCCAGAGAGTGCACTGGCACCATTGGGGATGCACTGCAGTGAGTCCAGAGACTGCACAGGCACCTCTGGGGATGCACTGCAGTGAGTCCAGAGAGTGCACTGGCACCACTGGGGATGCACTGCAGTGAGTCCAGAGAGCGCACTGGCACCACTGGGGATGCAGTGCAGTGAGTGCAGAGAGTGCACTGGAACCACTGGGGATGCACTACAGTGAATCCAGAGAGTGCACTGGCACCACTGGGGATGCAGTGCAGTGAGTCCAGAGAGTGCACTGTCACCACTGGGGATGCACTGCAGTGAGTCCAGAGAGTGCACTGGCACCACTGGGGATGCAGTGCAGTGAGTCCAGAGAGTGCACTGGTACCACTGGGGATGCAGTGCAGTGAGTCCAGAGAGTGCACTGGCACCAGTGGGGGTGCACTACAGTGAGTCCAGAGAGTGCACTGGCACCACTGTGGTTGCAGTGCAGTGAGTCCAGAGAGTGCACTGGCACCACTGGGGATGCACTGCAGTGAGTCCAGAAAGTGCACTGGCTCCACTGGTGATGCAGTGCATGAGTGCAGAGAGTGCACTGGCACCACAGGTGATGCAGTGCATGAGTGCAGAGAGTGCACTGGCACCACTGGGGATGCAGTGCAGTGAGTCCAGAGAGTGGACTGGCACCACCGGGGATTCACTGCAGTGAGTCCAGAGAGTGCACTGGCACCACTGTTCATGCAGTGTAGTGAGTCCAGAGAGTGCACTGGCACCACAGGTGATGCAGTGCATGAGTGCAGAGAGTGCACTGGCACCACCGGGGATTCACTGCAGTGAGTCCAGAGAGTGCACTGGCACCACCGGGGATTCACTGCAGTGAGTCCAGAGAGTGCACTGGCACCACTGTTCATGCAGTGTAGTGAGTCCAGAGAGTGCACTGGCACCACTGGGGATGCAGTGCATGAGTGCAGAGAGTGCACTGGCACCACTGGGGATGCAGTGCAATGAGTCCAGAGAGTGGACTGGCACCACCGGGGATTCACTGCAGTGAGTCCAGAGAGTGCACTGGCACCACTGGGGATGCAGTGCAGTGAGTGCAGAGAGTGCACTGGCACCAGTGGGGATGCAGTGCAGTGAGTCCAGATAGTCCACTGGCACCACTGGGGATGCAGTGCAGTGAGTCCAGAGAGTGCATTGGCACCACTGGGGATGCAGTGCAGTGAGTCCAGAGAGTGCACTGGCACCACTGGGGATGCACTGCAGTTCAGTCCAGAGAGTGCACTGTCACCACTGGGGATGCAGTGCAGTGAGTCCAGAGAGTGCACTGGCACCTGTGGGGGTGCACTGCAGTGAGTCCAGAGATTTCACTGGCACCTTTGGGGTTGAAGTGCAGTGAGTCCAGAGAGTGCACTGGCACCACTGGGGATGCAGTGCAGTGAGTCCAGAGAGTGCACTGGCACCACTGGGAATGCAGTGCAGTGACTCAGAGAGTGCACTGGCACCACTGGGGATGCACTGCAATGAGTCCAGATAGTGCACTGGCACCACTGGGGATGCACTGCAGTGAGTGCAGAGAGTGCACTGGCACCACTGGGGATGCAGTGCAGTGAGTCCACAGAGTGCCCTGGCACCACAGGGGATACACTGCAGTGAGTCCAGAGAGTGCACTGGCACCACTGGGGGTGCAGTGCAGTGAGTCCAGAGAGTGCACTGTCACCATTGGGGAGGCAGTGCAGTGAGTCCAGAGAGTGCACTGTCAGCACTGGGGATGCAGTGCAGGGAGTCCGGAGAGTGTACTGGCAGCAGTGGGGATGGAGTGCAGTGAGTCCAGAGACTGCACTGGCACCACTGGGGATGCAGTGCAGTGAGTCCAGAGAGTGCACTGTCAGCACTGGGGATGCAGTGCAGGGAGTCCAGAGAGTGTACTGGCACCAGTGGGGATGGAGTGCAGTGAGTCCAGAGACTGCACTGGCACCACTGGGGATGCAGTGCAGTGAGTCCAGAGAGTGCACTGGCACC
Organism: Anser brachyrhynchus; assembly: GCF_964034855.1. NCBI lineage: Eukaryota > Metazoa > Chordata > Aves > Anseriformes > Anatidae > Anser > Anser brachyrhynchus. Next base: position 182,564 of record NW_027663859.1, on the reverse strand, counting down.
ACTGGGGATGCAGTGCAGTGAGTCCAGAGACTGCACTGGCATCACTGGGGATGCAGTGCAGTGAGTCCAGAGAGTGCACAGGCACCACTGGGGATGCACTGCAGTGAGTCCAGAAAGTGCACTGGCTCCACTGGTGATGCAGTGCCGTGAGTCCAGAGAGTGCACTGGCACCACTGGGGATGCAGTGCAGTGAGTTCAGAGAGTGTACTGGCACCCCTGGGGATGCAGTGCAGTGAGTCCAGAGAGTGCACTGGCACCACTGGGGATGCACTGCAGTGAGTCCAGAAAGTGCACTGGCTCCACTGGTGATGCAGTGCCGTGAGTCCAGAGAGTGCACTGGCACCACTGGGGATGCAGTGCAGTGACTACAGAGAGTGCACTGGCACCACTGGGGATGCAGTGCAGTGAGTGCAGAGAGTGCACTGGCACCAGTGGGGATGGAGTGCAGTGAGTCCAGAGACTGCACTGGCACCACTGGGGATGCAGTGCAGTGAGTCCAGAGAGTGCACTGGCACCACTGGGGATGCAGTGCAGTGAGTCCAGAGAGTGCACTGGCATCACTGGTGATGCAGTGCAGTGAGTCCAGAGACTGCACAGGCACCACTGGGGATGCACTGCAGTGAGTCCAGAAAGTGCACTGGCTCCACTGGTGATGCAGTGCCGTGAGTCCAGAGAGTGCACTGGCACCACTGGGGATGCAGTGCAGTGACGCCAGAGAGTGTACTGGCACCCCTGGGGATGCAGTGCAGTGAGTCCAGAGAGTGCACTGGCACCACTGGGGATGCACTGCAGTGAGTCCAGAAAGTGCACTGGCTCCACTGGTGATGCAGTGCAGTGAGTCCAGAGAGTGCACTGGCACCACTCGGGATGCAGTGCAGTGAGTCCAGAGAGTGCACTGGCACCACAGGGGATGCAGTGCAGTGAGTGCAGAGAGTGCACTGGCACCAGTGGGGATGCAGTGCAGTGAGTCGAGAGAGTGCACTGGCACCACCGGGGATTCACTGCAGTGAGTCCAGAGAGTGCACTGGCAACAGTGGCGATGCACTGCAGTAAGTGCAGAGAGTGCACTGGCACCACTGGGGATGCAGTTCAGTGAGTCCAGAGAGTGCACTGGCACCACTGGGGATGCACCCCGGTGAGTCCAGAGAGTGCACTGGTACCACTGGGGATGCATTCCCGTGAGTCCAGAGAGTGCACTGGCAGCACTGGGGATGCAGTGCAGTGAGTCCAGAGAGTGCACTGGCACCATTGGGGATGCACTGCAGTGAGTCCAGAGACTGCACAGGCACCTCTGGGGATGCACTGCAGTGAGTCCAGAGAGTGCACTGGCACCACTGGGGATGCACTGCAGTGAGTCCAGAGAGCGCACTGGCTCCCCTGGGGATGCAGTGCAGTGAGTGCAGAGAGTGCACTGGAACCACTGGGGATGCACTACAGTGAATCCAGAGAGTGCACTGGCACCACTGGGGATGCAGTGCAGTGAGTCCAGAGAGTGCACTGTCACCACTGGGGATGCACTGCAGTGAGTCCAGAGAGTGCACTGGCACCACTGGGGATGCAGTGCAGTGAGTCCAGAGAGTGCACTGGTACCACTGGGGATGCAGTGCAGTGAGTCCAGAGAGTGCACTGGCACCAGTGGGGGTGCACTACAGTGAGTCCAGAGAGTGCACTGGCACCACTGTGGTTGCAGTGCAGTGAGTCCAGAGAGTGCACTGGCACCACTGGGGATGCACTGCAGTGAGTCCAGAGAGTGCACTGGCACCACTGGGAATGCAGTGCAGTGAGTCCAGAGACTGCACTGGCACCACTGGGGATGCAGTGCACTGAGTCCAGAGAGTGCACTGGCACCACTGGGGATGCACTGCAGTGAATCCAGAGAGTGCACTGGCACCACTGGGGATGCACCCCGGTGAGTCCAGAGAGTGCAATGGAACCACTGGGGATGCACCCCGGTGAGTCCAGAGAGTGCACTGGCAGCACTGGGGATGCAGTGCAGTGAGTCCAGAGAGTGCACAGGCACCACTGGGGATGCAGTGCAGTGAGTCCAGAGAGTGCACTGGCACCACTGGGGATGCAGTGCAGTGACTCCAGAGAGTGCACTGGCACCACTGGGGATGCAGTGCAGTGAGTGCAGAGAGTGCACTGGCGCCACTGGGGATGCACTGCAGTGAGTCCAGATAGTGCACTGGCACCACTGGGGATGCACTGCAGTGAGTCCAGAGAGTGCACTGGCACCACTGGGGATGCAGTGCAGTGAGTCCAGAGAGTGCATTGGCATCACTGGGGATGCACTGCAGAGAGTCCAGAGAGTGTACTGGCACCACTGGGGATGCAGTGCAGTTGAGTCCAGAGAGTGCACTGGCACCACTGGGGATGCAGTGCAGTGAGTCCAGAGAGTGCACTGGCACCACTGGGGATGCAGTGCAGTGAGTCCAGAGAGTGCACTGGCACCAACTGGTGCTGCACTGCTGTCAGTCCTGAGATTGCACTGGCACCACTGGGGTTGCAGTGCAGTGAGTCCAGAGACTACACTGGCACCACTGGGGATGCAGTGCAGTGAGTCCAGAGACTTCACAGGCACCTATGGGGATGCAGTACAGTGAGTCCAGAGAGTGCACTGGCACTACTGGGGATGCAGTTCAGTGAGTCCAGAGAGTACACTGGCACCACAGGGAATGCACTGCAGTGAGTACAGAGAGTGCACTGGCTCCACTGGTGATGCAGTGCCGTGAGTCCAGAGAGTGCACTGGCACCACTGGGGATGCAGTGCAGTGAGTTCAGAGAGTGTACTGGCACCCCTGGGGATGCAGTGCAGTGAGTCCAGAGAGTGCACTGGCACCACTGGGGATGCACTGCAGTGAGTCCAGAAAGTGCACTGGCTCCACTGGTGATGCAGTGCCGTGAGTCCAGAGAGTGCACTGGCACCACTGGGGATGCAGTGCAGTGACTACAGAGAGTGCACTGGCACCACTGGGGATGCAGTGCAGTGAGTGCAGAGAGTGCACTGTCAGCACTGGGGATGCAGTGCAGTGAGTCCAGAGACTGCACTGGCACCACTGGGGATGCAGTGCAGTGAGTCCAGAGAGTGCACTGGCACCACTGGGGATGCAGTGCAGTGAGTCCAGAGAGTGCACTGGCATCACTGGGGATGCAGTGCAGTGAGTCCAGAGACTGCACAGGCACCACTGGGGATGCACTGCAGTGAGTCCAGAAAGTGCACTGGCTCCACTGGTGATGCAGTGCCGTGAGTCCAGAGAGTGCACTGGCACCACTGGGGATGCAGTGCAGTGACGCCAGAGAGTGTACTGGCACCCCTGGGGATGCAGTGCAGTGAGTCCAGAGAGTGCACTGGCACCACTGGGGATGCACTGCAGTGAGTCCAGAAAGTGCACTGGCTCCACTGGTGATGCAGTGCAGTGAGTCCAGAGAGTGCACTGGCACCACTGGGGATGCAGTGCAGTGAGTCCAGAGAGTGCACTGGCAGCACAGGGGATGCAGTGCAGTGAGTGCAGAGAGTGCACTGGCACCAGTGGGGATGCAGTGCAGTGAGTCGAGAGAGTGCACTGGCACCACCGGGGATTCACTGCAGTGAGTCCAGAGAGTGCACTGGCAACAGTGGCGATGCACTGCAGTAAGTGCAGAGAGTGCACTGGCACCACTGGGGATGCAGTTCAGTGAGTCCAGAGAGTGCACTGGCACCACTGGGGATGCACCCCGGTGAGTCCAGAGAGTGCACTGGTACCACTGGGGATGCATTCCCGTGAGTCCAGAGAGTGCACTGGCAGCACTGGGGATGCAGTGCAGTGAGTCCAGAGAGTGCACTGGCACCATTGGGGATGCACTGCAGTGAGTCCAGAGACTGCACAGGCACCTCTGGGGATGCACTGCAGTGAGTCCAGAGAGTGCACTGGCACCACTGGGGATGCACTGCAGTGAGTCCAGAGAGCGCACTGGCACCACTGGGGATGCAGTGCAGTGAGTGCAGAGAGTGCACTGGAACCACTGGGGATGCACTACAGTGAATCCAGAGAGTGCACTGGCACCACTGGGGATGCAGTGCAGTGAGTCCAGAGAGTGCACTGTCACCACTGGGGATGCACTGCAGTGAGTCCAGAGAGTGCACTGGCACCACTGGGGATGCAGTGCAGTGAGTCCAGAGAGTGCACTGGTACCACTGGGGATGCAGTGCAGTGAGTCCAGAGAGTGCACTGGCACCAGTGGGGGTGCACTACAGTGAGTCCAGAGAGTGCACTGGCACCACTGTGGTTGCAGTGCAGTGAGTCCAGAGAGTGCACTGGCACCACTGGGGATGCACTGCAGTGAGTCCAGAAAGTGCACTGGCTCCACTGGTGATGCAGTGCATGAGTGCAGAGAGTGCACTGGCACCACAGGTGATGCAGTGCATGAGTGCAGAGAGTGCACTGGCACCACTGGGGATGCAGTGCAGTGAGTCCAGAGAGTGGACTGGCACCACCGGGGATTCACTGCAGTGAGTCCAGAGAGTGCACTGGCACCACTGTTCATGCAGTGTAGTGAGTCCAGAGAGTGCACTGGCACCACAGGTGATGCAGTGCATGAGTGCAGAGAGTGCACTGGCACCACCGGGGATTCACTGCAGTGAGTCCAGAGAGTGCACTGGCACCACCGGGGATTCACTGCAGTGAGTCCAGAGAGTGCACTGGCACCACTGTTCATGCAGTGTAGTGAGTCCAGAGAGTGCACTGGCACCACTGGGGATGCAGTGCATGAGTGCAGAGAGTGCACTGGCACCACTGGGGATGCAGTGCAATGAGTCCAGAGAGTGGACTGGCACCACCGGGGATTCACTGCAGTGAGTCCAGAGAGTGCACTGGCACCACTGGGGATGCAGTGCAGTGAGTGCAGAGAGTGCACTGGCACCAGTGGGGATGCAGTGCAGTGAGTCCAGATAGTCCACTGGCACCACTGGGGATGCAGTGCAGTGAGTCCAGAGAGTGCATTGGCACCACTGGGGATGCAGTGCAGTGAGTCCAGAGAGTGCACTGGCACCACTGGGGATGCACTGCAGTTCAGTCCAGAGAGTGCACTGTCACCACTGGGGATGCAGTGCAGTGAGTCCAGAGAGTGCACTGGCACCTGTGGGGGTGCACTGCAGTGAGTCCAGAGATTTCACTGGCACCTTTGGGGTTGAAGTGCAGTGAGTCCAGAGAGTGCACTGGCACCACTGGGGATGCAGTGCAGTGAGTCCAGAGAGTGCACTGGCACCACTGGGAATGCAGTGCAGTGACTCAGAGAGTGCACTGGCACCACTGGGGATGCACTGCAATGAGTCCAGATAGTGCACTGGCACCACTGGGAATGCACTGCAGTGAGTGCAGAGAGTGCACTGGCACCACTGGGGATGCAGTGCAGTGAGTCCACAGAGTGCCCTGGCACCACAGGGGATACACTGCAGTGAGTCCAGAGAGTGCACTGGCACCACTGGGGGTGCAGTGCAGTGAGTCCAGAGAGTGCACTGTCACCATTGGGGAGGCAGTGCAGTGAGTCCAGAGAGTGCACTGTCAGCACTGGGGATGCAGTGCAGGGAGTCCGGAGAGTGTACTGGCAGCAGTGGGGATGGAGTGCAGTGAGTCCAGAGACTGCACTGGCACCACTGGGGATGCAGTGCAGTGAGTCCAGAGAGTGCACTGTCAGCACTGGGGATGCAGTGCAGGGAGTCCAGAGAGTGTACTGGCACCAGTGGGGATGGAGTGCAGTGAGTCCAGAGACTGCACTGGCACCACTGGGGATGCAGTGCAGTGAGTCCAGAGAGTGCACTGGCACCACTGGGGATGCAGTGCAGTGAGTCCAGAGACTGCACTGGCATCACTGGGGATGCAGTGCAGTGAGTCCAGAGAGTGCACAGGCACCACTGGGGATGCACTGCAGTGAGTCCAGAAAGTGCACTGGCTCCACTGGTGATGCAGTGCCGTGAGTCCAGAGAGTGCACTGGCACCACTGGGGATGCAGTGCAGTGAGTTCAGAGAGTGTACTGGCACCCCTGGGGATGCAGTGCAGTGAGTCCAGAGAGTGCACTGGCACCACTGGGGATGCACTGCAGTGAGTCCAGAAAGTGCACTGGCTCCACTGGTGATGCAGTGCCGTGAGTCCAGAGAGTGCACTGGCACCACTGGGGATGCAGTGCAGTGACTACAGAGAGTGCACTGGCACCACTGGGGATGCAGTGCAGTGAGTGCAGAGAGTGCACTGGCACCAGTGGGGATGGAGTGCAGTGAGTCCAGAGACTGCACTGGCACCACTGGGGATGCAGTGCAGTGAGTCCAGAGAGTGCACTGGCACCACTGGGGATGCAGTGCAGTGAGTCCAGAGAGTGCACTGGCATCACTGGTGATGCAGTGCAGTGAGTCCAGAGACTGCACAGGCACCACTGGGGATGCACTGCAGTGAGTCCAGAAAGTGCACTGGCTCCACTGGTGATGCAGTGCCGTGAGTCCAGAGAGTGCACTGGCACCACTGGGGATGCAGTGCAGTGACGCCAGAGAGTGTACTGGCACCCCTGGGGATGCAGTGCAGTGAGTCCAGAGAGTGCACTGGCACCACTGGGGATGCACTGCAGTGAGTCCAGAAAGTGCACTGGCTCCACTGGTGATGCAGTGCAGTGAGTCCAGAGAGTGCACTGGCACCACTCGGGATGCAGTGCAGTGAGTCCAGAGAGTGCACTGGCACCACAGGGGATGCAGTGCAGTGAGTGCAGAGAGTGCACTGGCACCAGTGGGGATGCAGTGCAGTGAGTCGAGAGAGTGCACTGGCACCACCGGGGATTCACTGCAGTGAGTCCAGAGAGTGCACTGGCAACAGTGGCGATGCACTGCAGTAAGTGCAGAGAGTGCACTGGCACCACTGGGGATGCAGTTCAGTGAGTCCAGAGAGTGCACTGGCACCACTGGGGATGCACCCCGGTGAGTCCAGAGAGTGCACTGGTACCACTGGGGATGCATTCCCGTGAGTCCAGAGAGTGCACTGGCAGCACTGGGGATGCAGTGCAGTGAGTCCAGAGAGTGCACTGGCACCATTGGGGATGCACTGCAGTGAGTCCAGAGACTGCACAGGCACCTCTGGGGATGCACTGCAGTGAGTCCAGAGAGTGCACTGGCACCACTGGGGATGCACTGCAGTGAGTCCAGAGAGCGCACTGGCTCCCCTGGGGATGCAGTGCAGTGAGTGCAGAGAGTGCACTGGAACCACTGGGGATGCACTACAGTGAATCCAGAGAGTGCACTGGCACCACTGGGGATGCAGTGCAGTGAGTCCAGAGAGTGCACTGTCACCACTGGGGATGCACTGCAGTGAGTCCAGAGAGTGCACTGGCACCACTGGGGATGCAGTGCAGTGAGTCCAGAGAGTGCACTGGTACCACTGGGGATGCAGTGCAGTGAGTCCAGAGAGTGCACTGGCACCAGTGGGGGTGCACTACAGTGAGTCCAGAGAGTGCACTGGCACCACTGTGGTTGCAGTGCAGTGAGTCCAGAGAGTGCACTGGCACCACTGGGGATGCACTGCAGTGAGTCCAGAGAGTGCACTGGCACCACTGGGAATGCAGTGCAGTGAGTCCAGAGACTGCACTGGCACCACTGGGGATGCAGTGCACTGAGTCCAGAGAGTGCACTGGCACCACTGGGGATGCACTGCAGTGAATCCAGAGAGTGCACTGGCACCACTGGGGATGCACCCCGGTGAGTCCAGAGAGTGCAATGGAACCACTGGGGATGCACCCCGGTGAGTCCAGAGAGTGCACTGGCAGCACTGGGGATGCAGTGCAGTGAGTCCAGAGAGTGCACAGGCACCACTGGGGATGCAGTGCAGTGAGTCCAGAGAGTGCACTGGCACCACTGGGGATGCAGTGCAGTGACTCCAGAGAGTGCACTGGCACCACTGGGGATGCAGTGCAGTGAGTGCAGAGAGTGCACTGGCGCCACTGGGGATGCACTGCAGTGAGTCCAGATAGTGCACTGGCACCACTGGGGATGCACTGCAGTGAGTCCAGAGAGTGCACTGGCACCACTGGGGATGCAGTGCAGTGAGTCCAGAGAGTGCATTGGCATCACTGGGGATGCACTGCAGAGAGTCCAGAGAGTGTACTGGCACCACTGGGGATGCAGTGCAGTTGAGTCCAGAGAGTGCACTGGCACCACTGGGGATGCAGTGCAGTGAGTCCAGAGAGTGCACTGGCACCACTGGGGATGCAGTGCAGTGAGTCCAGAGAGTGCACTGGCACCAACTGGTGCTGCACTGCTGTCAGTCCTGAGATTGCACTGGCACCACTGGGGTTGCAGTGCAGTGAGTCCAGAGACTACACTGGCACCACTGGGGATGCAGTGCAGTGAGTCCAGAGACTTCACAGGCACCTATGGGGATGCAGTACAGTGAGTCCAGAGAGTGCACTGGCACTACTGGGGATGCAGTTCAGTGAGTCCAGAGAGTACACTGGCACCACAGGGAATGCACTGCAGTGAGTACAGAGAGTGCACTGGCACCTAAGGGGCTGCACTGCAGTGAGTCCAGAGAGTGCACTGGCACCACTGGGGCTGCACTGCAGTGAGTCCAGAGAGTGCACTGGCACCACTGGGGATGCAGTGCAGTGAGTCCAGAGAGTGCACTGGCACCACTGGGATGCAGTGCAGTGAGTCCACAGAGTGCACTGGCACCACAGGGGATGCAGTGCAGTGAGTCCAGAGAGTGCACTGGCACCACTGGGGATGCAGTGCAGTGAGTCCAGAGAGTGCACTGGCACCACTGGGGATGCAGCGCAGTGACTACAGAGAGTGCACTGGCACCACTGGGGATGCACTGCAGTGAGTCCAGAGAGTGCACTGGCACCACTGGGGATGCACTGCAGTGGGTCCAGAGAGTGCACTGGCACCACTGGGGATGCAGTGCAGTGAGTCCAGAGAGTGCACTGGCACCACTGGTGATGCACTGCAGTGAGTCCAGAGAGTGCACTGGCACCACTGGGGATGCAGTGCAGTGAGTCCACAGAGTGCACTGGCACCACTGGGGATGCAGTGCAGTGAGTCCAGAGATTGCACTGGCACCACTGGGGATGCAGTGCAGTGAGTCCAGAGAGTGCACTGGCACCACTGGGGATGCACTGCAGTGAGTCCAGAGAGTGCACTGGCTCCACTGGGGAAGCACTGCACTGAGTCCAGAGTGTGCACTGGCACCACTGGGCATGCAGTGCAGTGAGTACAGAGATTGCACTGGCACCACTGGGGATGCAGTGCAGTGACTCCAGAGAGTGCACTGGCACCACTGGGGATGCACTGCAGTGAGTCCAGAGAGTGCACTGGCACCACTGGGGATGCAGTGCAGTGAGTCCAGAGAGTGCACTGGCACCACTGGGGATGCAGTGCAGTGAGTGCAGAGAGTGCACTGGCACCACTGGGGATGCACTGCAGTGAGTCCAGAGAGTGCACTGGCACCACTGGGGATGCACTGCAGTGAGTCCAGAGAATGCACTGGCACTAATGGGGATGCAGTTCAGTGAGTCCAGAGAGTGCACTGGCACCACTGTTCATGCAGTGCAGTGAGTCCAGAGAGTGCACTGGCACCACTGGCGATGCAGTGCAGTGAGTCCAGAGAGTGCACTGGCACCACTGGGGATGCACTGCAGTGAGTCCAGAGAGTGCACTGTCAGCACTGGGGATGCAGTGCAGTGAGTCCAGAGACTGCACTGGCACCACTGGGGATGCAGTGCAGTGAGTCCAGAGAGTGCACTGGCACCACTGGGGATAAACTGCAGTGAGTCCAGACAGTGCACTGGCACCACTGTTGATGCAGTGCAGTGAGTCCACAGAGTGCACTGGCACCACTGGGGAAGCACTGCACTGAGTCCAGAGAGTGCACTGGCACCACTGGGCATGCAGTGCAGTGAGTACAGAGATTGCACTGGCACCACTGGGGATGCAGTGCAGTGAGTCCAGAGAGTGCACTGGCACCACTGGGGATGCACTGCAGTGAGTCCAGAGAGTGCACTGGCACCACTGGGGATGCACTGCAGTGAGTCCAGAGAGTGCACTGGCACCACTGGGGATGCAGTGCAGTGAGTGCAGAGAGTGCACTGGCACCACTGGGGATGCAGTGCAGTGAGTCCAGAGAGTGCACTGGCACCACTGGGGATGCACTGCAGTGAGTCCAGAGGGTTCTCTGGCACTAATGGGGATGCAGTTCAGTGAGTCCAGAGAGTGCACTGGCACCACTGTTCATGCAGTGCAGTGAGTCCAGAGAGTGCACTGGCACCACTGGGAATGCAGGGCAGTGAGTCCAGAGAGTGCACTGGCACCACTGGGGATAAACTGCAGTGAGTCCAGAGAGTGCACTGGCACCACTGCGGATGCACTGCAGTGAGTCCGGAGAGTGCCCTGGCACCACTGGGGATGCACTGCTGTGAGTCCAGAGACTAAACTGGCACCCTGGGGATGCAGTGCAGTGAGTCCAGAGAGTGCACTGGCACCACTGTTGATGCAGTGCAGTGACTCCAGAGAGTGCACTGGCACCACTGGGGATGCAGTGCAGTGAGTCCAGAGAGTGCACTGGCACGACTGGGGATGCAGTGCAGTGAGCTCAGAGAGTGCACTGGCACCACTGGGGATGCAGTGCACTGAGTCCAGAGAGTGTACTGGCACCACTGGGGATGCAGTGCAGTGAGTCCAGAGAGTGCACTGGCACCAATGTTCATTCAGTGATGTGAGTCCAGAGAGTGCACTGGCACCACTGGGGATGCACTGCAGTGAGTCCAGAGAGTGCAGTGGCACCATTGGGGATGCAGTGCACTGAGTCCAGAGAGTGCACTGGCACCACTGGGGATGCAGTGCACTGAGTCCAGAGCGTGCACTGGCACCACTGGGGATGCAGTGCAGTGAGTCCAGAGAGTGCACTGGCACCACTGTTCATTCAGTGATGTGAGTCCAGAGAGTGCACTGGCACCACTGGGGATGCACCTCGGTGAGTCCAGAGAGTGCTCTGGGAACACTGGGGATGCAGTGCAGTGAGTGCAGAGAGTGCACTGGCTCCACTGGGGATGCAGTGCAGTGAGTGCAGAGAGTGCACTGGCACCACTGGGGATGCACTGCAGTGAGTCCAGAGAGTGCACTGGCACAACAGGGGATGCAGTGCAGTGACTCCAGAGAGTGCACTGGCACCACTGGGGATGCACTGCAGTGAGTCCAGAGAGTGCACTGGCACCACTGGGGATGCACTGCAGTGAGTCCACAGAGTGCACTGTCAGCACTGGGGATGCAGTGCAGTGAGTCCAGAGAGTGCACTGTCAGCACTGGGGATGCAGTGCAGTGAGTCCAGAGAGTGCACTGGCACCACTGGGGATGCAGTGCAGTGAGTCCAGAGAGTGCACTGGCACCACTGGGGATGCACTGCAATGAGTCCAGAGAATGCACTGGCACCACTGCGGATGCAGTGTAGTGACTCGAAAGAGTGCACTGGCACCACTGCGGATGCACTGCAGTGAGTCCGGAGAGTGCCCTGGCACCAATGGTGATGCAGTGCAGTCAGTCCAGAGAGTGCAGTGGCACCACTGGGGATGCAGTGCAGTGAGTCCAGAGAGTGCACTGGCACCACTGGGGATGCAATGCAGTGAGTGCAGAGAGTGCACTGGCACCACTGGGGATGCAGTGCAGTGAGTCCAGAGAGTGCACTGGCACCACTGGGGATGCACTGCAGTGAGTCCAGAGAGTGCTCTGGGAACACTGGGGATGCAGTGCAGTGAGTGCAGAGAGCGCACTGGCACCACTGGGGATGCAGTGCAGTGAGTCCAGAGAGTGCACTGGCACCACTGGGGATGCAGTGCAGTGAGTCCAGAGAGTGCATTGGCATCACTGGGGATGCACTGCAGAGAGTCCAGAGAGTGTACTGGCACCACTGGGGATGCAGTGCAGTTGAGTCCAGAGAGTGCACTGGCACCACTGGGGATGCAGTGCAGTGAGTCCAGAGAGTGCACTGGCACCACTGGGGATGCAGTGCAGTGAGTCCAGAGAGTGCACTGGCACCAACTGGTGCTGCACTGCTGTCAGTCCTGAGATTGCACTGGCACCACTGGGGTTGCAGTGCAGTGAGTCCAGAGACTACACTGGCACCACTGGGGATGCAGTGCAGTGAGTCCAGAGACTTCACAGGCACCTATGGGGATGCAGTACAGTGAGTCCAGAGAGTGCACTGGCACTACTGGGGATGCAGTTCAGTGAGTCCAGAGAGTACACTGGCACCACAGGGAATGCACTGCAGTGAGTACAGAGAGTGCACTGGCACCTAAGGGGCTGCACTGCAGTGAGTCCAGAGAGTGCACTGGCACCACTGGGGATGCAGTGCAGTGAGTCCAGAGAGTGCACTGGCACCACTGGGATGCAGTGCAGTGAGTCCACAGAGTGCACTGGCACCACAGGGGATGCAGTGCAGTGAGTCCAGAGAGTGCACTGGCACCACTGGGGATGCAGTGCAGTGAGTGCAGAGAGTGCACTGGCACCACTGGGGATGCACTGCAGTGAGTCCAGAGAGTGCACTGGCACCACTGGGGATGCACTGCAGTGAGTCCAGAGAATGCACTGGCACTAATGGGGATGCAGTTCAGTGAGTCCAGAGAGTGCACTGGCACCACTGTTCATGCAGTGCAGTGAGTCCAGAGAGTGCACTGGCACCACTGGCGATGCAGTGCAGTGAGTCCAGAGAGTGCACTGGCACCACTGGGGATGCACTGCAGTGAGTCCAGAGAGTGCACTGTCAGCACTGGGGATGCAGTGCAGTGAGTCCAGAGACTGCACTGGCACCACTGGGGATGCAGTGCACTGAGTCCAGAGAGTGCACTGGCACCACTGGGGATAAACTGCAGTGAGTCCAGACAGTGCACTGGCACCACTGTTGATGCAGTGCAGTGAGTCCACAGAGTGCACTGGCACCACTGGAGATGCACTGCAGTGAGTCCAGAGAGTTCACTGGCACCACTGGGGATGCAGTGCAGTGAGTCCAGAGAGTGCACTGGCACCACTGGGTATGCACTGCAGTGAGTCCAGAGAGTGCACTGGCACCACTGGGCATGCAGTGCAGTGAGTACAGAGATTGCACTGGCACCACTGGGGATGCAGTGCAGTGAGTCCAGAGAGTGCACTGGCACCACTGGGGATGCACTGCAGTGAGTCCAGAGAGTGCACTGGCACCACTGGGGATGCACTGCAGTGAGTCCAGAGAGTGCACTGGCACCACTGGGGATGCAGTGCAGTGAGTGCAGAGAGTGCACTGGCACCACTGGGGATGCAGTGCAGTGAGTCCAGAGAGTGCACTGGCACCACTGGGGATGCACTGCAGTGAGTCCAGAGGGTTCTCTGGCACTAATGGGGATGCAGTTCAGTGAGTCCAGAGAGTGCACTGGCACCACTGTTCATGCAGTGCAGTGAGTCCAGAGAGTGCACTGGCACCACTGGGAATGCAGGGCAGTGAGTCCAGAGAGTGCACTGGCACCACTGGGGATAAACTGCAGTGAGTCCAGAGAGTGCACTGGCACCACTGCGGATGCACTGCAGTGAGTCCGGAGAGTGCCCTGGCACCACTGGGGATGCACTGCTGTGAGTCCAGAGACTAAACTGGCACCCTGGGGATGCACTGCAGTGAGTCCAGAGAGTGCACTGGCACCACTGTTGATGCAGTGCAGTGACTCCAGAGAGTGCACTGGCACCACTGGGGATGCAGTGCAGTGAGTCCAGAGAGTGCACTGGCACGACTGGGGATGCAGTGCAGTGAGCTCAGAGAGTGCACTGGCACCACTGGGGATGCAGTGCACTGAGTCCAGAGAGTGTACTGGCACCACTGGGGATGCAGTGCAGTGAGTCCAGAGAGTGCACTGGCACCACTGTTCATTCAGTGATGTGAGTCCAGAGAGTGCACTGGCACCACTGGGGATGCACTGCAGTGAGTGCAGAGAGTGCAGTGGCACCATTGGGGATGCAGTGCACTGAGTCCAGAGAGTGCACTGGCACCACTGGGGATGCAGTGCACTGAGTCCAGAGCGTGCACTGGCACCACTGGGGATGCAGTGCAGTGAGTCCAGAGAGTGCACTGGCACCACTGTTCATTCAGTGATGTGAGTCCAGAGAGTGCACTGGCACCACTGGGGATGCACCTCGGTGAGTCCAGAGAGTGCTCTGGGAACACTGGGGATGCAGTGCAGTGAGTGCAGAGAGTGCACTGGCACCACTGGGGATGCAGTGCAGTGAGTGCAGAGAGTGCACTGGCACCACTGGGGATGCACTGCAGTGAGTCCAGAGAGTGCACTGGCACAACAGGGGATGCAGTGCAGTGACTCCAGAGAGTGCACTGGCACCACTGGGGATGCACTGCAGTGAGTCCAGAGAGTGCACTGGCACCACTGGGGATACACTGCAGTGAGTCCACAGAGTGCACTGTCAGCACTGGGGATGCAGTGCAGTGAGTCCAGAGAGTGCACTGTCAGCACTGGGGATGCAGTGCAGTGAGTCCAGAGAGTGCACTGGCACCACTGGGGATGCAGTGCAGTGAGTCCAGAGAGTGCACTGGCACCACTGGGGATGCACTGCAATGAGTCCAGAGAATGCACTGGCACCACTGCGGATGCAGTGTAGTGACTCGAAAGAGTGCACTGGCACCACTGCGGATGCACTGCAGTGAGTCCGGAGAGTGCCCTGGCACCAATGGTGATGCAGTGCAGTCAGTCCAGAGAGTGCAGTGGCACCACTGGGGATGCAGTGCAGTGAGTCCAGAGAGTGCACTGGCACCACTGGGGATGCAATGCAGTGAGTGCAGAGAGTGCACTGGCACCACTGGGGATGCAGTGCAGTGAGTCCAGAGAGTGCACTGGCACCACTGGGGATGCACTGCAGTGAGTCCAGAGAGTGCTCTGGGAACACTGGGGATGCAGTGCAGTGAGTGCAGAGAGCGCACTGGCACCACTGGGGATGCACTGCAGTGACGCGAAAGAGTGCACTGGCACCACTGCGGATGCACTGCAGTGAGTCCGGAGAGTGCACTGGCACCAATGGTGATGCAGTGCAGTGAGTCCAGAGAGTGCAGTGGCGTCACTGGGGATGCAGTGCAGTGAGTCCAGAGAGTGCACTGGCACCACTGGGTATGCAATGCAGTGAGTCCAGAGAGTGCACTGGCACCACTGGGGATGCATTGCAGTGACTCCAGAGAGTGCACTGGCACCACTGGGGATGCACTGCAGTGATTCCAGAGAGTGCACTGGCACCACTGGGGATGCAGTGCAGTGAGTCCAGAGAGTGCACTGGCACCACTGGGGATGCAGTGCAGTGAGTCCAGAGAGTGCA
Source organism: Anser brachyrhynchus (assembly GCF_964034855.1). Classification (NCBI taxonomy): domain Eukaryota; kingdom Metazoa; phylum Chordata; class Aves; order Anseriformes; family Anatidae; genus Anser; species Anser brachyrhynchus. Next base: position 167,223 of record NW_027663859.1, on the reverse strand, counting down.
CTGGCACCACTGGGGATGCAGTGCTGTGACTCCAGAGAGTGCACTGGCACCACTGGGGATGCAGTGCAGTGAGTCCAGAGAGTGCACTGGCACCACTGGGGATGCAGTGCACTGAGCCCAGAGAGTGCACTGGCACCACTGGGGATGCAGTGCAGTGAGTGCAGAGAGTGCACTGGCACCACTGGCAATGCAGTGCAGTGGGTCCAGAGCGTGCACTGGCACCATTGCGGATGCAGTGCAGTGAGTCCATAGAGTGCAGTGGCACCACTGGGGATGCACTGCAGTGAGTCCAGAGAGTGCACTGGCACCACTGGGGATGCACTGCAGTGAGTCCAGAGAGTGCACTGGCACCACTGGGAATGCAGTGCAGTGAGTCCAGAGAGGGCACTGTCAGCAATTGGGATGCAGTGCAGTGAGACCAGAGAGTGCACTGGCACCACTGGGGATGCAGTGCAGTGAGTCCTGAGAGTGCAATGGCACCACAGGGGATGCACTGCAGTGAGTCCAGAGAGTGTACTGGCACCACTGGGGATGCAGTGCAGTGAGTCCAGAGAGTGCACTGGCACCACTGGGGATGCAGTGCAGTGAGTCCAGAGAGTGCACTGGCACCAAATGGAGCTGCACTGCTGTGAGTCCTGAGATTGCACTGGCACCACTGTGGATGCACTGCAGTGAGTCCAGAGAGTTCTCTGGCACATATGGGGATGCACTGCAGTGAGTCCAGAGACTTCACAGGCACCACTGGGGATGCAGTACAGTGAGTCCAGAGAGTGCACTGGCACCACTGGGGATTCAGTTCAGTGAGTCCAGAGAGTGCACTGGCACCACTGGGGATTTAGTGCAGTGAGTCCAGAGAGTGCACTGGCACCTAAGGGGATTCACTGCAAGGCGTCCAGAGAGTGCACTGGCACCACTGGGGATGCACTGCAGTGAGTACAGAGAGTGCACTGGCACCTAAGGGGCTGCACTGCAGTGAGTCCAGAGAGTGCACTGGCACCACTTGGGCTGCACTGCGGTGAGTCCAGAGAGTGCACTGGCACCTCTGGGGATGCATTGCACTGAGAGCACAGAGTGCACTGGCACCACAGGGGTTACACTGCAGTGAGTCCAGAGAGTGCACTGGCACCACTGGGGATGCAGCACAGTGAGTCCAGAGAGTGCACTGTCACCACTGGGGATGCAGCGCAGTGACTACAGAGAGTGCACTGGCACCACTGGGGATGCACTGCAGTGAGTCCAGAGAGTGCACTGACACCAGTGGGGATGCACTGCAGTGGGTCCAGAGAGTGCACTGGCACCACTGGGGATGCACTGCAGTGAGTCCAGAGATTGCACTGGCACCACAGGGGATGCAGTGCAGTGATTCCAGAGAGTGCACTGGCACCACTGGGGATGCACTTCAGTGAGTCCAGAGAGTGCAGTGGCACCACTGGGGATGCAGTGCAGTGAGTCCAGAGAGTGCACTGGCACCACTGGGGTTTTAGTGCAGTGAGTCCAGAGAGTGCACTGTCAGCACTGGGGATGCAGTGCAGTGAGTCCAGAGAGTGCCCTTGCACCACTGGGGATAAATTGCAGTGAGTCCAGACAGTGCACTGGCACCACTGGGGATGCACTGCAGTGCGTCCAGAGAGTTCTCTGGCATCACTGGGGATGCAGTTTAGTGATTCCAGAGAGTGCACCGGCCCAATGGGGATACACTGCAGTGAGTCCAGAGAGTGCACTGGCACCACTGGGGATGCAGTTCAGTGAGTCCAGAGAGTGCACTGGCACCACTGGGGATGCACTGCAGTGAGTCCACAGAGTGCTCTGGCACCACTGAGTTGCACTGCAGTGAGTCCTGAGAGTGCACTGGCTCCCCTGGGGATGCACTGCAGTGAGTCCAGAGAGTGCACTGGCACCTTTGGGGATGCAGTGCACTGAGTCCAGAGAGTGCACTGGCACCACTGGGGATGCACTGCAGTGAGTCCGGAGAGTGCACTGGCACCAATGGTGATGCAGTGCAGTGAGTCCGGAGAGTGCACTGGCACCACTGGGGATGCACTGCAGTGAGTCCGGAGAGTGCCCTGGCACCAATGGTGATGCAGTGCAGTGAGTCCAGAGAGTGCACTGGCACCACTGGGGATGCACTGCAGTGAGTCCAGAGAGTGTACTGGCACCACTGGGGATGCACTGCAGTGAGTCCAGAGAGTGCACTGTCACCACTGGGGATGCAGTGCAGTGAGTCCAGAGAGTGCACTGGCACCACTGGGGATGCACTGCAGTGAGTCCAGAGTGTGCACTGGCACCACTGGGGATGTACCGCGGTGAGTCCAGAGAGTGCACTGGCACCACGGGGGATGCACTGCAGTGAGTCCAAAGAGTTCTCTGGCACCACTGGGGATGCAGTTTAGTGAGTCCAGAGAGTGCACCGGCTCCAATGGGGATACACTGCAGTGAGTCCAGAGACTGCACTGGCACCACTGGGGATGCACTGCTGTGAGCCCAGAGACTACACTGGCACCACTGGGGATGCAGTGCAGGGAGTCCAGAGAGTGCACTGGCACCACTGTTGATGCAGTGCAGTGAGTCCAGAGAGTGCACTGGCACCACTGGGGATGCAGTGCAGTGAGTCCAGAGAGTGCACTGGCACCACTGGGGATGCAGTGCAGTGAGCTCAGAGAGTGCACTGGCACCACTGGGGATGCACCCCGGTGAGTCCAGAGAGTGCACTGGCACCACTGGGGATGCACTGCAGTGAGTCCAGAGAGTGCACTGGCACCTTTGGGGATGCAGTGCACTGAGTCCAGAGAGTGCACTGGCACCACTGGGGATGCAGTGCACTGAGTCCTGAGAGTGCACTGTCAGCACTGGGGATGCACTGCAGTGAGTCCAGAGAGTGCACTGGCACCACTGGGGATGCAGTGCAGTGAGTCCAGAGAGTGCACTGGCACCACTGGTGATGCAATGCAGTTAGTCCAGAGAGTGCACTGGCTCCAATGGGGATGCAGTGCAGTGAGTCCAGAGAGTGCACTGGCACCACTGGGGATGCAGTGCAGTGAGTCCTGAGAGTGCAATGGGACCACAAGGGATGCACTGCAGTGAGTCCAGAGAGTGCACTGGCACCACTGGGGATGCAGTGCAGTGAGTCCAGAGTGTGCACTGGCACCACTGGGGATGCACTGCAGTGAGTCCAGAGAGTGCACTGGCACCTAAGGGGATGCAGTGCAGTGAGTCCAGAGAGTGCCCTGGCACCACTGGGGATGCAGTGCAGTGAGTCCAGAGAGTGCCCTTGCACCACTGGGGATAAACTGCAGTGAGTCCAGACAGTGCACTGGCACCACTGGGGATGCACTGCAGTGAGTCCAGAGAGTTCTCTGGCACCTATGGGGATGCAGTTTAGTGATTCCAGAGAGTGCACCGGCTCCAATGGGGATAGACTGCAGTGAGTCCAGAGAGTGCACTGGCACCACTGGGGATGCAGTGCAGTGAGTATAGAGAATGCACTGGCACCACTGGGGATGCACTGCAGTGAGTCCAGAGAGCCACTGGCACCACTGGGAATGCACTGCAGTGAGTCCAGAGAGTGCACTGGCACCATTGGGGATGCAGTGCACTGAGTCCAGAGAGTGCACTGGCACCACTGGGGATGCAGTGCACTGAGTCCAGAGAGTGCACTCTCAGCACTGGGGATGCAGTGCAGTGAGTCCAGAGAGTGCACTGGCACCACTGGGGATGCAGTTCAGTGAGTCCAGAGAGTGCACTGGCACCACAGGGGATTCACTGCAGTGAGTCCAGAGAGTGCACTGACACCACTGGGAATTCACTGCAATGAGTACAGAGAGTGCACTGGCACCTCAGGGGCTGCACTGCAGTGAGTCCAGAGAGTGCACTGGCACCACTGGTGATGCAGTGCAGTGAGTCCAGAGAGTGCACTGGCACCACTGGGGATGCAATGCAGTGAGTCCAGAGAGTGCACTGGCACCACTGGGGATGCAGTGCAGTGAGTCCACAGAGTGCACTGGCACCACCGAAAGGGGTACACTGCAGTGAGTCCAGAGAGTGTACTGGCACCACTAGGGATGCAGCACAGTGAGTCCAGAGAGTGAACTGTCACCACTGGGGACGCAGCGCAGTGACTACAGAGAGTGCACTGGCACTACTGGGGATGCACTGCAGTGAGTCCAGAGAGTGCACTAGCACCACTGGGGATGCACTGCAGTGGGTCCAGAGCGTGCACTGGCACCACTGGGGATGCAGTGCAGTGAGTCCAGAGAGTGCACTGGCACCACTGGGGATGCAGTGCAGTGAGTCCAGAGAGTGCACTGGCACCACTGGGGATGCTGTGCAGTGAGTCCAGAGAGTGCACTGGCACCACTGGGGATGCACTGCAGTGAGTCCAGAGAGTGCACTGGCACCACTGGGGATGCAGTGCAGTGAGTCCAGAGAGTGCACTGCCACCACTGGAGATGCACTGCAGTGAGTCCAGAGAGTGCACTGGCACCACTGGTGATGCAGTGCAGTGAGTCCAGAGAGTACACTGGCACCACTGGGGATGCACTGCAGTGAGTCCAGAGAACGCACTGGCACTAATGGGGATGCAGTGCAGTGACTCGAAAGAGTGCACTGGCACCACTGCGGATGCACTGCAGTGAGTCCGGAGAGTGCCCTGGCACCAATGGTGATGCAGTGCAGTGAGTCCAGAGAGTGCACTGGCACCACTGGGGATGCAGTACAGTGAGCCCAGAGAGTGCTCTGGCACCACTGAGCTGCACTGCAGTGAGTCCAGTAATTGCACTGGCACCACTGGGGATGCACTGCTGTGTGTCCAGAGACTACACTGGCACCACTGTTGATGCAGTGCAGTGAGTCCAGAGAGTGCACTGGCACCACTGGGGATGCAGTGCAGTGAGTCCAGAGAGTGCACTGGCACCACTGGGGATGCAGTGCAGTGAGCTCAGAGTGCACTGGCACCACTGGGGATGCAGTGCAGTGAGTCCAGAGAGTGCACTGGCACAACTGGGGATGCAGTGCAGTGAGTCCAGAGAGTGCACTGGCACCATTGGGGATGCAGTGCACTGAGTCCAGAGAGTGCACTGGCACCACTGGGGATGCAGTGCACTGAGTCCAGAGAGTGCACTGGCACCACTGGGGATGCACTGCAGTGACTCCAGAGAGTGCACAGGCACCACAGGGGATGCAGTGCAGTGAGTCCAGAGAGTGCACTGGCACCACTGGGGATGCAATGCAGTTAGTCCAGAGAGTGCACTGGCTCCACTGGGGATGCAGTGCAGTGAGTCCAGAGAGTGCACTGGCACCAATGGGGATGCACTGCAGTGAGTCCAGAGAGTTCTCTGGCACCACTGGGGATGCAGTTTAGTGAGTCCAGAGAGTGCACCAGCTCCAATGGGGATACACCCCGGTGAGTCCAGAGAGTGCACTGGCACCACTGGGGATGCAGTGCAGTGAGTCCAGAGAGTGCACTGGCACCACTGGGGATGCACTGCAGTGAGTCCAGAGAGTGCTCTGGCACCACTGGAGATGCACTGCAGTGAGTCCAGAGAGTGCACTGGCACCACTGGGGATGCAGTGCAGTGAGTCCAGAGAGTGCACTGGCACCACTGGGGATGCAATGCAGTGAGTCCAGAGAGTGCAATGGAACCACTGGGGATGCAGTGCAGTGAGTGCAGAGAGTGCACTGGCACCACTGGGGATGCAGTGCAGTGAGTCCAGAGAGTGCACTGGCACTTCTGGGGATGCAGTGCAGTGAGTGCAGAGAGTGCACTAGTACAACAGGTGATGCACTGCAGTGACTCCAGAAAGTGCACTTGCACCACTGGGGATGCACTGCAGTGAGTCCAGAGAGTGCACTAGCACCACTGGTGATGCAGTGCAGTGAGTCCAGAGAGTGCACTGTCACCACTGGGGATGCAGTGCAGTGAGTCCAGAGAGTGCACTGGCACCACTGGTGATGCAGTGCAGTGAGTCCAGAGAGTACACTGGCACCACTGGGGATGCACTGCAGTGAGTCCAGAGAATGCACTGGCACTAATGGGGATGCAGTGCAGTGACTCGAAAGAGTGCACTGGCACCACTGCGGATGCACTGCAGTGAGTCCGGAGAGTGCCCTGGCACCAATGGTGATGCAGTGCAGTGAGTCCAGAGAGTGCACTGGCACCACTGGGGATGCAGTGCAGTGAGTCCAGAGAGTGCACTGGCACCACTGGGGATGCAGTGCAGTGAGTCCAGAGAGTACACTAGCACCACTGGGGATGCACTGCAGTGGGTCCAGAGCGTGCACTGGCACCACTGGGGATGCAGTGCAGTGAGTCCAGAGAGTGCACTGGCACCACTGGGGATGCAGTGCAGTGAGTCCAGAGAGTGCACTGGCACCACTGGGGATGCTGTGCAGTGAGTCCAGAGAGTGCACTGGCACCACTGGGGATGCACTGCAGTGAGTCCAGAGAGTGCACTGGCACCACTGGGGATGCAGTGCAGTGAGTCCAGAGAGTGCACTGCCACCACTGGAGATGCACTGCAGTGAGTCCAGAGAGTGCACTGGCTCCACTGGGGATGCAGTGCAGTGAGTCCAGAGAGTGCACTGGCACCACTGGGGATGCAATGCAGTGAGTCCAGAGAGTGCAATGGAACCACTGGGGATGCAGTGCAGTGAGTCCAGAGAGTGCACTGGCACCACTGGGGATGCAGTGCAGTGAGTCCAGAGAGTGCACTGGCACTTCTGGGGATGCACTGCAGTGACTCCAGAAAGTGCACTTGCACCACTGGGGATGCACTGCAGTGAGTCCAGAGAGTGCACTAGCACCACTGGTGATGCAGTGCAGTGAGTCCAGAGAGTGCAGTGGCACCACTGGGGATGCAGTGCAGTGAGTCCAGAGAGTGCACTGGCACCACTGGTGATGCAGTGCAGTGAGTCCAGAGAGTACACTGGCACCACTGGGGATGCACTGCAGTGAGTCCAGAGAACGCACTGGCACTAATGGGGATGCAGTGCAGTGACTCGAAAGAGTGCACTGGCACCACTGCGAATGCACTGCAGTGAGTCCGGAGAGTGCCCTGGCACCAATGGCGATGCAGTGCAGTGAGTCCAGAGAGTGCACTGGCACCACTGGGGATGCACTGCAGTGAGTCCAGAGAGTGCACTGGCACCACTGGGGATGCAGTGCACTGAGTCCAGAGAGTGCACTGGCACCACTGGGGATGCACTGCAGTGAGTGCAGAGAGTTCTCTGGCACCACTGGGGATGCAGTTTAGTGAGTCCAGAGAGTGCACCGGCTCCAATGGGGATACACTGCAGTGAGTCCAGAGAGTGCACTGGCACCAATGGGGATGCAGTGCTGTGAGTCCAGAGAGTGCCCTTGCACCACTGGGGATAAACTGCAGTGAGTCCAGAGAGTGCACTGGCACCACTGGGGATGCAGTGCAGTGAGTCCAGAGAGTGCACTGGCACCACTGGGGATGCAGTTTAGTGAGTCCAGAGAGTGCACAGGCTCCAATGGGGATACACACCGGTCAGTCCAGAGAGTGCACTGGCACCACTGGGGATGCAGTGCAGTGAGTCCAGAGAGTGCACTGGCACCACTGGGGATGCAGTGCAGTGAGTCCACAGAGTGCACTGGCACCACCGAAAGGGGTACACTGCAGTGAGTCCAGAGAGTGTACTGGCACCACTAGGGATGCAGCACAGTGAGTCCAGAGAGTGAACTGTCACCACTGGGGACGCAGCGCTGTGACTACAGAGAGTGCACTGGCACTACTGGGGATGCACTGCAGTGAGTCCAGAGAGTGCACTAGCACCACTGGGGATGCACTGCAGTGGGTCCAGAGCGTGCACTGGCACCACTGGGGATGCAGTGCAGTGAGTCCAGAGAGTGCACTGGCACCACTGGGGATGCAGTGCAGTGAGTCCAGAGAGTGCACTGGCACCACTGGGGATGCTGTGCAGTGAGTCCAGAGAGTGCACTGGCACCACTGGGGATGCACTGCAGTGAGTCCAGAGAGTGCACTGGCACCACTGGGGATGCAGTGCAGTGAGTCCAGAGAGTGCACTGCCACCACTGGAGATGCACTGCAGTGAGTCCAGAGAGTGCACTGGCACCACTGGTGATGCAGTGCAGTGAGTCCAGAGAGTACACTGGCACCACTGGGGATGCACTGCAGTGAGTCCAGAGAACGCACTGGCACTAATGGGGATGCAGTGCAGTGACTCGAAAGAGTGCACTGGCACCACTGCGGATGCACTGCAGTGAGTCCGGAGAGTGCCCTGGCACCAATGGTGATGCAGTGCAGTGAGTCCAGAGAGTGCACTGGCACCACTGGGGATGCAGTACAGTGAGCCCAGAGAGTGCTCTGGCACGACTGAGCTGCACTGCAGTGAGTCCAGAGAGTGCACTGGCACCACTGGGGATGCACTGCTGTGTGTCCAGAGACTACACTGGCACCACTGTTGATGCAGTGCAGTGAGTCCAGAGAGTGCACTGGCACCACTGGGGATGCAGTGCAGTGAGTCCAGAGAGTGCACTGGCACCACTGGGGATGCAGTGCAGTGAGCTCAGAGTGCACTGGCACCACTGGGGATGCAGTGCAGTGAGTCCAGAGAGTGCACTGGCACAACTGGGGATGCAGTGCAGTGAGTCCAGAGAGTGCACTGGCACCATTGGGGATGCAGTGCACTGAGTCCAGAGAGTGCACTGGCACCACTGGGGATGCAGTGCACTGAGTCCAGAGAGTGCACTGGCACCACTGGGGATGCACTGCAGTGACTCCAGAGAGTGCACTGGCACCACAGGGGATGCAGTGCAGTGAGTCCAGAGAGTGCACTGGCACCACTGGGGATGCAATGCAGTTAGTCCAGAGAGTGCACTGGCTCCACTGGGGATGCAGTGCAGTGAGTCCAGAGAGTGCACTGGCACCAATGGGGATGCACTGCAGTGAGTCCAGAGAGTTCTCTGGCACCACTGGGGATGCAGTTTAGTGAGTCCAGAGAGTGCACCAGCTCCAATGGGGATACACCCCGGTGAGTCCAGAGAGTGCACTGGCACCACTGGGGATGCAGTGCAGTGAGTCCAGAGAGTGCACTGGCACCACTGGGGATGCACTGCAGTGAGTCCAGAGAGTGCTCTGGCACCACTGGAGATGCACTGCAGTGAGTCCAGAGAGTGCACTGGCACCACTGGGGATGCAGTGCAGTGAGTCCAGAGAGTGCACTGGCACCACTGGGGATGCAATGCAGTGAGTCCAGAGAGTGCAATGGAACCACTGGGGATGCAGTGCAGTGAGTGCAGAGAGTGCACTGGCACCACTGGGGATGCAGTGCAGTGAGTCCAGAGAGTGCACTGGCACTTCTGGGGATGCAGTGCAGTGAGTGCAGAGAGTGCACTAGTACAACAGGTGATGCACTGCAGTGACTCCAGAAAGTGCACTTGCACCACTGGGGATGCACTGCAGTGAGTCCAGAGAGTGCACTAGCACCACTGGTGATGCAGTGCAGTGAGTCCAGAGAGTGCACTGTCACCACTGGGGATGCAGTGCAGTGAGTCCAGAGAGTGCACTGGCACCACTGGTGATGCAGTGCAGTGAGTCCAGAGAGTACACTGGCACCACTGGGGATGCACTGCAGTGAGTCCAGAGAATGCACTGGCACTAATGGGGATGCAGTGCAGTGACTCGAAAGAGTGCACTGGCACCACTGCGGATGCACTGCAGTGAGTCCGGAGAGTGCCCTGGCACCAATGGTGATGCAGTGCAGTGAGTCCAGAGAGTGCACTGGCACCACTGGGGATGCAGTGCAGTGAGTCCAGAGAGTGCACTGGCACCACTGGGGATGCAGTGCAGTGAGTCCAGAGAGTACACTAGCACCACTGGGGATGCACTGCAGTGGGTCCAGAGCGTGCACTGGCACCACTGGGGATGCAGTGCAGTGAGTCCAGAGAGTGCACTGGCACCACTGGGGATGCAGTGCAGTGAGTCCAGAGAGTGCACTGGCACCACTGGGGATGCTGTGCAGTGAGTCCAGAGAGTGCACTGGCACCACTGGGGATGCACTGCAGTGAGTCCAGAGAGTGCACTGGCACCACTGGGGATGCAGTGCAGTGAGTCCAGAGAGTGCACTGCCACCACTGGAGATGCACTGCAGTGAGTCCAGAGAGTGCACTGGCTCCACTGGGGATGCAGTGCAGTGAGTCCAGAGAGTGCACTGGCACCACTGGGGATGCAATGCAGTGAGTCCAGAGAGTGCAATGGAACCACTGGGGATGCAGTGCAGTGAGTCCAGAGAGTGCACTGGCACCACTGGGGATGCAGTGCAGTGAGTCCAGAGAGTGCACTGGCACTTCTGGGGATGCACTGCAGTGACTCCAGAAAGTGCACTTGCACCACTGGGGATGCACTGCAGTGAGTCCAGAGAGTGCACTAGCACCACTGGTGATGCAGTGCAGTGAGTCCAGAGAGTGCAGTGGCACCACTGGGGATGCAGTGCAGTGAGTCCAGAGAGTGCACTGGCACCACTGGGGATGCAGTGCAGTGAGTCCAGAGAGTACACTGGCACCACTGGGGATGCACTGCAGTGAGTCCAGAGAACGCACTGGCACTAATGGGGATGCAGTGCAGTGACTCGAAAGAGTGCACTGGCACCACTGCGAATGCACTGCAGTGAGTCCGGAGAGTGCCCTGGCACCAATGGTGATGCAGTGCAGTGAGTCCAGAGAGTGCACTGGCACCACTGGGGATGCACTGCAGTGAGTCCAGAGAGTGCACTGGCACCACTGGGGATGCAGTGCACTGAGTCCAGAGAGTGCACTGGCACCACTGGGGATGCACTGCAGTGAGTGCAGAGAGTTCTCTGGCACCACTGGGGATGCAGTTTAGTGAGTCCAGAGAGTGCACCGGCTCCAATGGGGATACACTGCAGTGAGTCCAGAGAGTGCACTGGCACCAATGGGGATGCAGTGCTGTGAGTCCAGAGAGTGCCCTTGCACCACTGGGGATAAACTGCAGTGAGTCCAGAGAGTGCACTGGCACCACTGGGGATGCAGTGCAGTGAGTCCAGAGAGTGCACTGGCACCACTGGGGATGCAGTTTAGTGAGTCCAGAGAGTGCACAGGCTCCAATGGGGATACACACCGGTCAGTCCAGAGAGTGCACTGGCACCACTGGGGATGCAGTGCAGTGAGTCCAGAGAGTGCACTGGCACCACTGGGGATGCAGTACAGTGAGCCCAGAGAGTGCTCTGGCACCACTGAGCTGCACTGCAGTGAGTCCAGTAATTGCACTGGCACCACTGGGGATGCACTGCTGTGTGTCCAGAGACTACACTGGCACCACTGGGGATGCAGTGCAGTGAGTCCAGAGAGTGCACTGGCACCACTGTTGATGCAGTGCAGTGAGTCCAGAGAGTGCACTGGCACCACTGGGGATGCAGTGCAGTGAGTCCAGAGAGTGCACTGGCACCACTGGGGATGCAGTGCAGTGAGCTCAGAGTGCACTGGCACCACTGGGGATGCAGTGCAGTGAGTCCAGAGAGTGCACTGGCACAACTGGGGATGCAGTGCAGTGAGTCCAGAGAGTGCACTGGCACCATTGGGGATGCAGTGCAGTGAGTCCAGAGAGTGCACTGGCACCACTGGGGATGCAGTGCACTGAGTCCAGAGAGTGCACTGGCACCACTGGGGATGCACTGCAGTGACTCCAGAGAGTGCACAGGCACCACAGGGGATGCAGTGCAGTGAGTCCAGAGAGTGCACTGGCACCACTGGGGATGCAATGCAGTTAGTCCAGAGAGTGCACTGGCTCCACTGGGGATGCAGTGCAGTGAGTCCAGAGAGTGCACTGGCACCAATGGGGATGCACTGCAGTGAGTCCAGAGAGTGCACTGGCACCACTGGGGATGCAGTGCAGTGAGTCCAGAGAGTGCACTGCCACCACTGGAGATGCACTGCAGTGAGTCCAGAGAGTGCACTGGCTCCACTGGGGATGCAGTGCAGTGAGTCCAGAGAGTGCACTGGCACCACTGGGGATGCAATGCAGTGAGTCCAGAGAGTGCAATGGAACCACTGGGGATGCAGTGCAGTGAGTCCAGAGAGTGCACTGGCACCACTGGGGATGCAGTGCAGTGAGTCCAGAGAGTGCACTGGCACTTCTGGGGATGCACTGCAGTGACTCCAGAAAGTGCACTTGCACCACTGGGGATGCACTGCAGTGAGTCCAGAGAGTGCACTAGCACCACTGGTGATGCAGTGCAGTGAGTCCAGAGAGTGCAGTGGCACCACTGGGGATGCAGTGCAGTGAGTCCAGAGAGTGCACTGGCACCACTGGTGATGCAGTGCAGTGAGTCCAGAGAGTACACTGGCACCACTGGGGATGCACTGCAGTGAGTCCAGAGAACGCACTGGCACTAATGGGGATGCAGTGCAGTGACTCGAAAGAGTGCACTGGCACCACTGCGAATGCACTGCAGTGAGTCCGGAGAGTGCCCTGGCACCAATGGTGATGCAGTGCAGTGAGTCCAGAGAGTGCACTGGCACCACTGGGGATGCACTGCAGTGAGTCCAGAGAGTGCACTGGCACCACTGGGGATGCAGTGCACTGAGTCCAGAGAGTGCACTGGCACCACTGGGGATGCAGTTTAGTGAGTCCAGAGAGTGCACAGGCTCCAATGGGGATACACACCGGTCAGTCCAGAGAGTGCACTGGCACCACTGGGGATGCAGTGCAGTGAGTCCAGAGAGTGCACTGGCACCACTGGGGATGCAGTACAGTGAGCCCAGAGAGTGCTCTGGCACCACTGAGCTGCACTGCAGTGAGTCCAGTAATTGCACTGGCACCACTGGGGATGCACTGCTGTGTGTCCAGAGACTACACTGGCACCACTGGGGATGCAGTGCAGTGAGTCCAGAGAGTGCACTGGCACCACTGTTGATGCAGTGCAGTGAGTCCAGAGAGTGCACTGGCACCACTGGGGATGCAGTGCAGTGAGTCCAGAGAGTGCACTGGCACCACTGGGGATGCAGTGCAGTGAGCTCAGAGTGCACTGGCACCACTGGGGATGCAGTGCAGTGAGTCCAGAGAGTGCACTGGCACAACTGGGGATGCAGTGCAGTGAGTCCAGAGAGTGCACTGGCACCATTGGGGATGCAGTGCACTGAGTCCAGAGAGTGCACTGGCACCACTGGGGATGCAGTGCACTGAGTCCAGAGAGTGCACTGGCACCACTGGGGATGCACTGCAGTGACTCCAGAGAGTGCACAGGCACCACAGGGGATGCAGTGCAGTGAGTCCAGAGAGTGCACTGGCACCACTGGGGATGCAATGCAGTTAGTCCAGAGAGTGCACTGGCTCCACTGGGGATGCAGTGCAGTGAGTCCAGAGAGTGCACTGGCACCAATGGGGATGCACTGCAGTGAGTCCAGAGAGTTCTCTGGCACCACTGGGGATGCAGTTTAGTGAGTCCAGAGAGTGCACCAGCTCCAATGGGGATACACCCCGGTGAGTCCAGAGAGTGCACTGGCACCACTGGGGATGCAGTGCAGTGAGTCCAGAGAGTGCACTGGCACCACTGGGGATGCACTGCAGTGAGTCCAGAGAGTGCTCTGGCACCACTGGGGATGCAATGCAGTGAGTGCAGAGAGTGCACTGGCACCACTGGGGATGCAGTGCAGTGAGTCCAGAGAGTGCACTGGCACCACTGGGGATGCACTGCAGTGAGTCCAGAGAGTGCTCTGGGAACACTGGGGATGCAGTGCAGTGAGTGCAGAGAGCGCACTGGCACCACTGGGGATGCACTGCAGTGACGCGAAAGAGTGCACTGGCACCACTGCGGATGCACTGCAGTGAGTCCGGAGAGTGCCCTGGCACCAATGGTGATGCAGTGCAGTGAGTCCAGAGAGTGCAGTGGCGTCACTGGGGATGCAGTGCAGTGAGTCCAGAGAGTGCACTGGCACCACTGGGTATGCAATGCAGTGAGTCCAGAGAGTGCACTGGCACCACTGGGGATGCAGTGCAGTGACTCCAGAGAGTGCACTGGCACCACTGGGGATGCACTGCAGTGATTCCAGAGAGTGCACTGGCACCACTGGGGATGCAGTGCAGTGAGTCCAGAGAGTGCACTGGCACCACTGGGGATGCAGTGCAGTGAGTCCAGAGAGTGCACTGGCACCACTGGGGATGCAGTGCTGTGACTCCAGAGAGTGCACTGGCACCACTGGGGATGCAGTGCAGTGAGTCCAGAGAGTGCACTGGCACCACTGGGGATGCAGTGCACTGAGCCCAGAGAGTGCACTGGCACCACTGGGGATGCAGTGCAGTGAGTGCAGAGAGTGCACTGGCACCACTGGCAATGCAGTGCAGTGGGTCCAGAGCGTGCACTGGCACCACTGGGGATGCAGTGCAGTGAGTCCATAGAGTGCAGTGGCACCACTGGGGATGCACTGCAGTGAGTCCAGAGAGTGCACTGGCACCACTGGGGATGCACTGCAGTGAGTCCAGAGAGTGCACTGGCACCACTGGGAATGCAGTGCAGTGAGTCCAGAGAGGGCACAGTCAGCAATTGGGATGCAGTGCAGTGAGACCAGAGAGTGCACTGGCACCACTGGGGATGCAGTGCAGTGAGTCCTGAGAGTGCAATGGCACCACAGGGGATGCACTGCAGTGAGTCCAGAGAGTGTACTGGCACCACTGGGGATGCAGTGCAGTGAGTCCAGAGAGTGCACTGGCACCACTGGGGATGCAGTGCAGTGAGTCCAGAGAGTGCACTGGCACCAAATGGAGCTGCACTGCTGTGAGTCCTGAGATTGCACTGGCACCACTGTGGATGCACTGCAGTGAGTCCAGAGAGTTCTCTGGCACATATGGGGATGCACTGCAGTGAGTCCAGAGACTTCACAGGCACCACTGGGGATGCAGTACAGTGAGTCCAGAGAGTGCACTGGCACCACTGGGGATTCAGTTCAGTGAGTCCAGAGAGTGCACTGGCACCACTGGGGATTTAGTGCAGTGAGTCCAGAGAGTGCACTGGCACCTAAGGGGATTCACTGCAAGGCGTCCAGAGAGTGCACTGGCACCACTGGGGATGCACTGCAGTGAGTACAGAGAGTGCACTGGCACCTAAGGGGCTGCACTGCAGTGAGTCCAGAGAGTGCACTGGCACCACTGGGGCTGCACTGCGGTGAGTCCAGAGAGTGCACTGGCACCTCTGGGGATGCATTGCACTGAGAGCACAGAGTGCACTGGCACCACAGGGGTTACACTGCAGTGAGTCCAGAGAGTGCACTGGCACCACTGGGGATGCAGCACAGTGAGTCCAGAGAGTGCACTGTCACCACTGGGGATGCAGCGCAGTGACTACAGAGAGTGCACTGGCAGAACTGGGGATGCACTGCAGTGAGTCCAGAGAGTGCACTGACACCAGTGGGGATGCACTGCAGTGGGTCCAGAGAGTGCACTGGCACCACTGGGGATGCAGTGCAAGGAGTCCAGAGATTGCACTGGCACCACAGGGGATGCAGTGCAGTGATTCCAGAGAGTGCACTGGCACCACTGGGGATGCACTTCAGTGAGTCCAGAGAGTGCAGTGGCACCACTGGGGATGCAGTGCAGTGAGTCCAGAGAGTGCACTGGCACCACTGGGGTTTTAGTGCAGTGAGTCCAGAGAGTGCACTGTCAGCACTGGGGATGCAGTGCAGTGAGTCCAGAGAGTGCCCTTGCACCACTGGGGATAAATTGCAGTGAGTCCAGACAGTGCACTGGCACCACTGGGGATGCACTGCAGTGCGTCCAGAGAGTTCTCTGGCATCACTGGGGATGCAGTTTAGTGATTCCAGAGAGTGCACCGGCCCAATGGGGATACACTGCAGTGAGTCCAGAGAGTGCACTGGCACCACTGGGGATGCAGTTCAGTGAGTCCAGAGAGTGCACTGGCACCACTGGGGATGCACTGCAGTGAGTCCACAGAGTGCTCTGGCACCACTGAGTTGCACTGCAGTGAGTCCTGAGAGTGCACTGGCTCCCCTGGGGATGCACTGCAGTGAGTCCAGAGAGTGCACTGGCACCTTTGGGGATGCAGTGCACTGAGTCCAGAGAGTGCACTGGCACCACTGGGGATGCACTGCAGTGAGTCCGGAGAGTGCCCTGGCACCAATGGTGATGCAGTGCAGTGAGTCCAGAGAGTGCACTGGCACCACTGGGGATGCACTGCAGTGAGTCCGGAGAGTGCCCTGGCACCAATGGTGATGCAGTGCAGTGAGTCCAGAGAGTGCACTGGCACCACTGGGGATGCACTGCAGTGAGTCCAGAGAGTGTACTGGCACCACTGGGGATGCAGTGCAGTGAGTCCAGAGAGTGCACTGTCACCACTGGGGATGCAGTGCAGTGAGTCCAGAGAGTGCACTGGCACCACTGGGGATGCACTGCAGTGAGTCCAGAGAGTGCACTGGCACCACTGGGGATGTACCCCGGTGAGTCCAGAGAGTGCACTGGCACCACGGGGGATGCACTGCAGTGAGTCCAAAGAGTTCTCTGGCACCACTGGGGATGCAGTTTAGTGAGTCCAGAGAGTGCACCGGCTCCAATGGGGATACACTGCAGTGAGTCCAGAGACTGCACTGGCACCACTGGGGATGCACTGCTGTGAGCCCAGAGACTACACTGGCACCACTGGGGATGCAGTGCAGTGAGTCCAGAGAGTGCACTGGCACCACTGTTGATGCAGTACAGTGAGTCCAGAGAGTGCACTGGCACCACTGGGGATGCAGTGCAGTGAGTCCAGAGAGTGCACTGGCACCACTGGTGATGCAGTGCAGTGAGCTCAGAGAGTGCACTGGCACCACTGGGGATGCACCCCGGTGAGTCCAGAGAGTGCACTGGCACCACTGGGGATGCACTGCAGTGAGTCCAGAGAGTGCACTGGCACCTTTGGGGATGCAGTGTACTGAGTCCAGAGAGTGCACTGGCACCACTGGGGATGCAGTGCACTGAGTCCTGAGAGTGCACTGTCAGCACTGGGGATGCACTGCAGTGAGTCCAGAGAGTGCACTGGCACCACTGGGGATGCAGTGCAGTGAGTCCAGAGAGTGCACTGGCACCACTGGTGATGCAATGCAGTTAGTCCAGAGAGTGCACTGGCTCCAATGGGGATGCAGTGCAGTGAGTCCAGAGAGTGCACTGGCACCACTGGGGATGCAGTGCAGTGAGTCCTGAGAGTGCAATGGGACCACAAGGGATGCACTGCAGTGAGTCCAGAGAGTGCACTGGCACCACTGGGGATGCAGTGCAGTGAGTCCAGAGAGTGCACTGGCACCACTGGGGATGCACTGCAGTGAGTCCAGAGAGTGCACTGGCACCTAAGGGGATGCAGTGCAGTGAGTCCAGAGAGTGCCCTGGCACCACTATGGATGCAGTGCAGTGAGTCCAGAGAGTGCCCTTGCACCACTGGGGATAAACTGCAGTGAGTCCAGACAGTGCACTGGCACCACTGGGGATGCACTGCAGTGAGTCCAGAGAGTTCTCTGGCACCTATGGGGATGCAGTTTAGTGATTCCAGAGAGTGCACCGGCTCCAATGGGGATAGACTGCAGTGAGTCCAGAGAGTGCACTGGCACCACTGGGGATGCAGTTCAGTGAGTCCAGAGAGTGCACTGGCACCACTGGGGATGCACTGCAGTGAGTCCAGAGAGCCACTGGCACCACTGGGAATGCACTGCAGTGAGTCCAGAGAGTGCACTGGCACCATTGGGGATGCAGTGCACTGAGTCCAGAGAGTGCACTGGCACCACTGGGGATGCAGTGCACTGAGTCCAGAGAGTGCACTCTCAGCACTGGGGATGCAGTGCAGTGAGTCCAGAGAGTGCACTGGCACCACTGGGGATGCAGTTCAGTGAGTCCAGAGAGTGCACTGGCACCACAGGGGATTCACTGCAGTGAGTCCAGAGAGTGCACTGACACCACTGGGAATTCACTGCAATGAGTACAGAGAGTGCACTGGCACCTCAGGGGCTGCACTGCAGTGAGTCCAGAGAGTGCACTGGCACCACTGGGGATGCACTGCAGTGAGTCCAGAGAGTGCACTGGCACCACTGGGGATGCAATGCAGTGAGTCCAGAGAGTGCACTGGCACCACTGGGGATGCAGTGCAGTGAGTCCACAGAGTGCACTGGCACCACCGAAAGGGGTACACTGCAGTGAGTCCAGAGAGTGTACTGGCACCACTAGGGATGCAGCACAGTGAGTCCAGAGAGTGAACTGTCACCACTGGGGACGCAGCGCAGTGACTACAGAGAGTGCACTGGCACTACTGGGGATGCACTGCAGTGAGTCCAGAGAGTGCACTAGCACCACTGGGGATGCACTGCAGTGGGTCCAGAGCGTGCACTGGCACCACTGGGGATGCAGTGCAGTGAGTCCAGAGAGTGCACTGGCACCACTGGGGATGCTGTGCAGTGAGTCCAGAGAGTGCACTGGCACCACTGGGGATGCACTGCAGTGAGTCCAGAGAGTGCACTGGCACCACTGGGGATGCAGTGCAGTGAGTCCAGAGAGTGCACTGGCACCACTGGGGATGCACTGCAGTGAGTCCAGAGAGTGCACTGGCTCCACTGGCGATGCAGTGCAGTGAGTCCAGAGAGTGCACTGGCACCACTGGGGATGCAATGCAGTGAGTCCAGAGAGTGCAATGGAACCACTGGGGATGCACTGCAGTGAGTCCAGAGAGTGCACTGGCACCACTGGGGATGCACTGCAGTGAGTCCAGAGAGTGCACTGGCACCACTGGGAATGCAGTGCAGTGAGTCCAGAGAGGGCACTGTCAGCAATTGGGATGCAGTGCAGTGAGACCAGAGAGTGCACTGGCACCACTGGGGATGCAGTGCAGTGAGTCCAGAGAGTGCAGTGGCACCACTGGGGATGCAGTGCAGTGAGTCCAGAGAGTGCACTGGCACCACTGGTGATGCAGTGCAGTGAGTCCAGAGAGTACACTGGCACCACTGGGGATGCACTGCAGTGAGTCCAGAGAACGCACTGGCACTAATGGGGATGCAGTGCAGTGACTCGAAAGAGTGCACTCGCACCACTGCGGATGCACTGCAGTGAGTCCGGAGAGTGCCCTGGCACCAATGGTGATGCAGTGCAGTGAGTCCAGAGAGTGCACTGGCACCACTGGGGATGCACTGCAGTGAGTCCAGAGAGTGCACTGGCACCACTGGGGATGCAGTGCACTGAGTCCAGAGAGTGCCTTGGCACCACTGGGGATGCACTGCAGTGAGTGCAGAGAGTTCTCTGGCACCACTGGGGATGCAGTTTAGTGAGTCCAGAGAGTGCACCGGCTCCAATGGGGATACACTGCAGTGAGTCCAGAGAGTGCACTGGCACCAATGGGGATGCAGTGCTGTGAGTCCAGAGAGTGCCCTTGCACCACTGGGGATAAACTGCAGTGAGTCCAGAGAGTGCACTGGCACCACTGGGGATGCAGTGCAGTGAGTCCAGAGAGTGCACTGGCACCACTGGGGATGCAGTTTAGTGAGTCCAGAGAGTGCACAGGCTCCAATGGGGATACACACCGGTCAGTCCAGAGAGTGCACTGGCACCACTGGGGATGCAGTGCAGTGAGTCCAGAGAGTGCACTGGCACCACTGGGGATGCAGTACAGTGAGCCCAGAGAGTGCTCTGGCACCACTGAGCTGCACTGCAGTGAGTCCAGTAATTGCACTGGCACCACTGGGGATGCACTGCTGTGTGTCCAGAAACTACACTGGCACCACTGGGGATGCAGTGCAGTGAGTCCAGAGAGTGCACTGGCACCACTGTTGATGCAGTGCAGTGAGTCCAGAGAGTGCACTGGCACCACTGGGGATGCAGTGCAGTGAGTCCAGAGAGTGCACTGGCACCACTGGGGATGCAGTGCAGTGAGCTCAGAGTGCACTGGCACCACTGGGGATGCAGTGCAGTGAGTCCAGAGAGTGCACTGGCACAACTGGGGATGCAGTGCAGTGAGTCCAGAGAGTGCACTGGCACCATTGGGGATGCAGTGCACTGAGTCCAGAGAGTGCACTGGCACCACTGGGGATGCAGTGCACTGAGTCCAGAGAGTGCACTGGCACCACTGGGGATGCACTGCAGTGACTCCAGAGAGTGCACAGGCACCACAGGGGATGCAGTGCAGTGAGTCCAGAGAGTGCACTGGCACCACTGGGGATGCAATGCAGTTAGTCCAGAGAGTGCACTGGCTCCACTGGGGATGCAGTGCAGTGAGTCCAGAGAGTGCACTGGCACCAATGGGGATGCACTGCAGTGAGTCCAGAGAGTTCTCTGGCACCACTGGGGATGCAGTTTAGTGAGTCCAGAGAGTGCACCAGCTCCAATGGGGATACACCCCGGTGAGTCCAGAGAGTGCACTGGCACCACTGGGGATGCAATGCAGTGAGTCCAGAGAGTGCAATGGAACCACTGGGGATGCAGTGCAGTGAGTGCAGAGAGTGCACTGGCACCACTGGGGATGCAGTTTAGTGAGTCCAGAGAGTGCACTGGCACTTCTGGGGATGCAGTGCAGTGAGTGCAGAGAGTGCACTAGTACAACAGGTGATGCACTGCAGTGACTCCAGAAAGTGCACTTGCACCACTGGGGATGCACTGCAGTGAGTCCAGAGAGTGCACTAGCACCACTGGTGATGCAGTGCAGTGAGTCCAGAGAGTGCACTGTCACCACTGGGGATGCAGTGCAGTGAGTCCAGAGAGTGCACTGGCACCACTGGTGATGCAGTGCAGTGAGTCCAGAGAGTACACTGGCACCACTGGGGATGCACTGCAGTGAGTCCAGAGAATGCACTGGCACTAATGGGGATGCAGTGCAGTGACTCGAAAGAGTGCACTGGCACCACTGCGGATGCACTGCAGTGAGTCCGGAGAGTGCCCTGGCACCAATGGTGATGCAGTGCAGTGAGTCCAGAGAGTGCACTGGCACCACTGGGGATGCAGTGCAGTGAGTCCAGAGAGTGCACTGGCACCACTGGGGATGCAGTGCAGTGAGTCCAGAGAGTACACTAGCACCACTGGGGATGCACTGCAGTGGGTCCAGAGCGTGCACTGGCACCACTGGGGATGCAGTGCAGTGAGTCCAGAGAGTGCACTGGCACCACTGGGGATGCAGTGCAGTGAGTCCAGAGAGTGCACTGGCACCACTGGGGATGCTGTGCAGTGAGTCCAGAGAGTGCACTGGCACCACTGGGGATGCACTGCAGTGAGTCCAGAGAGTGCACTGGCACCACTGGGGATGCAGTGCAGTGAGTCCAGAGAGTGCACTGCCACCACTGGAGATGCACTGCAGTGAGTCCAGAGAGTGCACTGGCTCCACTGGGGATGCAGTGCAGTGAGTCCAGAGAGTGCACTGGCACCACTGGGGATGCAATGCAGTGAGTCCAGAGAGTGCAATGGAACCACTGGGGATGCAGTGCAGTGAGTCCAGAGAGTGCACTGGCACCACTGGGGATGCAGTGCAGTGAGTCCAGAGAGTGCACTGGCACTTCTGGGGATGCACTGCAGTGACTCCAGAAAGTGCACTTGCACCACTGGGGATGCACTGCAGTGAGTCCAGAGAGTGCACTAGCACCACTGGTGATGCAGTGCAGTGAGTCCAGAGAGTGCAGTGGCACCACTGGGGATGCAGTGCAGTGAGTCCAGAGAGTGCACTGGCACCACTGGTGATGCAGTGCAGTGAGTCCAGAGAGTACACTGGCACCACTGGGGATGCACTGCAGTGAGTCCAGAGAACGCACTGGCACTAATGGGGATGCAGTGCAGTGACTCGAAAGAGTGCACTGGCACCACTGCGGATGCACTGCAGTGAGTCCGGAGAGTGCCCTAGCACCAATGGTGATGCAGTGCAGTGAGTCCAGAGAGTGCACTGGCACCACTGGGGATGCACTGCAGTGAGTCCAGAGAGTGCACTGGCACCACTGGGGATGCAGTGCACTGAGTCCAGAGAGTGCACTGGCACCACTGGGGATGCACTGCAGTGAGTGCAGAGAGTTCTCTGGCACCACTGGGGATGCAGTTTAGTGAGTCCAGAGAGTGCACCGGCTCCAATGGGGATACACTGCAGTGAGTCCAGAGAGTGCACTGGCACCAATGGGGATGCAGTGCTGTGAGTCCAGAGAGTGCCCTTGCACCACTGGGGATAAACTGCAGTGAGTCCAGAGAGTGCACTGGCACCACTGGGGATGCAGTGCAGTGAGTCCAGAGAGTGCACTGGCACCACTGGGGATGCAGTTTAGTGAGTCCAGAGAGTGCACAGGCTCCAATGGGGATACACACCGGTCAGTCCAGAGAGTGCACTGGCACCACTGGGGATGCAGTGCAGTGAGTCCAGAGAGTGCACTGGCACCACTGGGGATGCAGTACAGTGAGCCCAGAGAGTGCTCTGGCACCACTGAGCTGCACTGCAGTGAGTCCAGTAATTGCACTGGCACCACTGGGGATGCACTTCTGTGTGTCCAGAGACTACACTGGCACCACTGGGGATGCAGTGCAGTGAGTCCAGAGAGTGCACTGGCACCACTGTTGATGCAGTGCAGTGAGTCCAGAGAGTGCACTGGCACCACTGGGGATGCAGTGCAGTGAGTCCAGAGAGTGCACTGGCACCACTGGGGATGCAGTGCAGTGAGCTCAGAGTGCACTGGCACCACTGGGGATGCAGTGCAGTGAGTCCAGAGAGTGCACTGGCACAACTGGGGATGCAGTGCAGTGAGTCCAGAGAGTGCACTGGCACCATTGGGGATGCAGTGCACTGAGTCCAGAGAGTGCACTGGCACCACTGGGGATGCAGTGCACTGAGTCCAGAGAGTGCACTGGCACCACTGGGGATGCACTGCAGTGACTCCAGAGAGTGCACAGGCACCACAGGGGATGCAGTGCAGTGAGTCCAGAGAGTGCACTGGCACCACTGGGGATGCAATGCAGTTAGTCCAGAGAGTGCACTGGCTCCACTGGGGATGCAGTGCAGTGAGTCCAGAGAGTGCACTGGCACCAATGGGGATGCACTGCAGTGAGTCCAGAGAGTTCTCTGGCACCACTGGGGATGCAGTTTAGTGAGTCCAGAGAGTGCACCAGCTCCAATGGGGATACACCCCGGTGAGTCCAGAGAGTGCACTGGCACCACTGGGGATGCAGTGCAGTGAGTCCAGAGAGTGCACTGGCACTTCTGGGGATGCAGTGCAGTGAGTGCAGAGAGTGCACTAGTACAACAGGTGATGCACTGCAGTGACTCCAGAAAGTGCACTTGCACCACTGGGGATGCACTGCAGTGAGTCCAGAGAGTGCACTAGCACCACTGGTGATGCAGTGCAGTGAGTCCAGAGAGTGCACTGTCACCACTGGGGATGCAGTGCAGTGAGTCCAGAGAGTGCACTGGCACCACTGGTGATGCAGTGCAGTGAGTCCAGAGAGTACACTGGCACCACTGGGGATGCACTGCAGTGAGTCCAGAGAATGCACTGGCACTAATGGGGATGCAGTGCAGTGACTCGAAAGAGTGCACTGGCACCACTGCGGATGCACTGCAGTGAGTCCGGAGAGTGCCCTGGCACCAATGGTGATGCAGTGCAGTGAGTCCAGAGAGTGCACTGGCACCACTGGGGATGCAGTGCAGTGAGTCCAGAGAGTACACTAGCACCACTGGGGATGCACTGCAGTGGGTCCAGAGCGTGCACTGGCACCACTGGGGATGCAGTGCAGTGAGTCCAGAGAGTGCACTGGCACCACTGGGGATGCAGTGCAGTGAGTCCAGAGAGTGCACTGGCACCACTGGGGATGCAATGCAGTGAGTCCAGAGAGTGCACTGGCACCACTGGGGATGCTGTGCAGTGAGTCCAGAGAGTGCACTGGCACCACTGGGGATGCAGTTCAGTGAGTCCAGAGAGTGCACTGGCACCACTGGGGATGCAGTGCAGTGAGTCCAGAGAGTGCACTGGCACTTCTGGGGATGCACTGCAGTGACTCCAGAAAGTGCACTTGCACCACTGGGGATGCACTGCAGTGAGTCCAGAGAGTGCACTAGCACCACTGGTGATGCAGTGCAGTGAGTCCAGAGAGTGCAGTGGCACCACTGGGGATGCAGTGCAGTGAGTCCAGAGAGTGCACTGGCACCACTGGTGATGCAGTGCAGTGAGTCCAGAGAGTACACTGGCACCACTGGGGATGCACTGCAGTGAGTCCAGAGAACGCACTGGCACTAATGGGGATGCAGTGCAGTGACTCGAAAGAGTGCACTGGCACCACTGCGGATGCACTGCAGTGAGTCCGGAGAGTGCCCTAGCACCAATCGAGATGCAGTGCAGTGAGTCCAGAGAGTGCACTGGCACCACTGGGGATGCACTGCAGTGAGTCCAGAGAGTGCACTGGCACCACTGGGGATGCAGTGCACTGAGTCCAGAGAGTGCACTGGCACCACTGGGGATGCACTGCAGTGAGTGCAGAGAGTTCTCTGGCACCACTGGGGATGCAGTTTAGTGAGTCCAGAGAGTGCACCGGCTCCAATGGGGATACACTGCAGTGAGTCCAGAGAGTGCACTGGCACCAATGGGGATGCAGTGCTGTGAGTCCAGAGAGTGCCCTTGCACCACTGGGGATAAACTGCAGTGAGTCCAGAGAGTGCACTGGCACCACTGGGGATGCAGTGCAGTGAGTCCAGAGAGTGCACTGGCACCACTGGGGATGCAGTTTAGTGAGTCCAGAGAGTGCACAGGCTCCAATGGGGATACACACCGGTCAGTCCAGAGAGTGCACTGGCACCACTGGGGATGCAGTGCAGTGAGTCCAGAGAGTGCACTGGCACCACTGGGGATGCAGTACAGTGAGCCCAGAGAGTGCTCTGGCACCACTGAGCTGCACTGCAGTGAGTCCAGTAATTGCACTGGCACCACTGGGGATGCACTGCTGTGTGTCCAGAGACTACACTGGCACCACTGGGGATGCAGTGCAGTGAGTCCAGAGAGTGCACTGGCACCACTGTTGATGCAGTGCAGTGAGTCCAGAGAGTGCACTGGCACCACTGGGGATGCAGTGCAGTGAGTCCAGAGAGTGCACTGGCACCACTGGGGATGCAGTGCAGTGAGCTCAGAGTGCACTGGCACCACTGGGGATGCAGTGCAGTGAGTCCAGAGAGTGCACTGGCACAACTGGGGATGCAGTGCAGTGAGTCCAGAGAGTGCACTGGCACCATTGGGGATGCAGTGCACTGAGTCCAGAGAGTGCACTGGCACCACTGGGGATGCAGTGCACTGAGTCCAGAGAGTGCACTGGCACCACTGGGGATGCACTGCAGTGACTCCAGAGAGTGCACAGGCACCACAGGGGATGCAGTGCAGTGAGTCCAGAGAGTGCACTGGCACCACTGGGGATGCAGTGCAGTGAGTGCAGAGAGTGCACTGGCACCACTGGGGATGCACTGCAGTGAGTCCAGAGAGTGCACTGGCACCACTGGGGATGCAATGCAGTTAGTCCAGAGAGTGCACTGGCTCCACTGGGGATGCAGTGCAGTGAGTCCAGAGAGTGCACTGGCACCAATGGGGATGCACTGCAGTGAGTCCAGAGAGTTCTCTGGCACCACTGGGGATGCAGTTTAGTGAGTCCAGAGAGTGCACCAGCTCCAATGGGGATACACCCCGGTGAGTCCAGAGAGTGCACTGGCACCACTGGGGATGCAGTGCAGTGAGTCCAGAGAGTGCACTGGCACCACTGGGGATGCACTGCAGTGAGTCCAGAGAGTGCTCTGGCACCACTGGAGATGCACTGCAGTGAGTCCAGAGAGTGCACTGGCACCACTGGGGATGCAGTGCAGTGAGTCCAGAGAGTGCACTGGCACCACTGGGGATGCAATGCAGTGAGTCCAGAGAGTGCAATGGAACCACTGGGGATGCAGTGCAGTGAGTGCAGAGAGTGCACTGGCACCACTGGGGATGCAGTGCAGTGAGTCCAGAGAGTGCACTGGCACTTCTGGGGATGCAGTGCAGTGAGTGCAGAGAGTGCACTAGTACAACAGGTGATGCACTGCAGTGACTCCAGAAAGTGCACTTGCACCACTGGGGATGCACTGCAGTGAGTCCAGAGAGTGCACTAGCACCACTGGTGATGCAGTGCAGTGAGTCCAGAGAGTGCACTGTCACCACTGGGGATGCAGTGCAGTGAGTCCAGAGAGTGCACTGGCACCACTGGTGATGCAGTGCAGTGAGTCCAGAGAGTACACTGGCACCACTGGGGATGCACTGCAGTGAGTCCAGAGAATGCACTGGCACTAATGGGGATGCAGTGCAGTGACTCGAAAGAGTGCACTGGCACCACTGCGGATGCACTGCAGTGAGTCCGGAGAGTTCCCTGGCACCAATGGTGATGCAGTGCAGTGAGTCCAGAGAGTGCACTGGCACCACTGGGGATGCACTGCAGTGAGTCCAGAGAGTGCACTGGCACCACTGGGGATGCAGTGCAGTGAGTCCAGAGAGTACACTGGCACCACTGGGGATGCACTGCAGTGAGTCCAGAGAATGCACTGGCACTAATGGGGATGCAGTGCAGTGACTCGAAAGAGTGCACTGGCACCACTGGGGATGCACTGCAGTGAGTCCGGAGAGTGCCCTGGCACCAATGGTGATGCAGTGCAGTGAGTCCAGAGAGTGCACTGGCACCACTGGGGATGCAGTGCAGTGAGTCCAGAGAGTGCACTGGCACCACAGGGGTTTTAGTGCAGTGAGTCCAGAGAGTGCACTGGCACCACTGGGGATGCACTGCTGTGAGTCCAGAGAGTGCCCTTGCACCACTCGGGATAAACTGCAGTGAGTCCAGACAGTGCACTGGCACCACTGGGGATGCACTGCAATGAGTCCAGAGAGTTCTCTGGCACCACTGGGTATGCAGTTTAGTTAGTCCAGAGAGTGCACCGGCTCCAATGGGGATACACTGCAGTGAGTCCAGAGAGTGCACTGGCAACAATGGGGATGCAGTGCTGTGAGTCCAGAGAGTGCCCTTGCACCACTGGGGATAAACTGCAGTGAGTCCAGACAGTGCACTGGCACCACTGGGGATGCACTGCAGTGAGTCCAGAGAGTTCTCTGGCACCACTGGGGATGCAGTTTAGTGAGTCCAGAGAGTGCACCGGCTCCAATGGGGATACACCCCGGTGAGTCCAGAGAGTGCACTGGCACCACTGGGGATGCAGTGCAGTGAGTCCAGAGAGTGCACCGGCTCCAATGGTGATACACTGCAGTGAGTCCAGAGAGTGCACTGGCACCAATGGGGATGCAGTGCTGTGAGTCCAGAGAGTGCCCTTGCACCACTGGGGATAAACTGCAGTGAGTCCAGAGAGTGCACTGGCACCACTGGGGATGCACTGCAGTGAGTCCAGAGAGTGCACTGGCACCACTGATCTTCACTGCAGTGAGTCCAGTAATTGCACTGGCACCACTGGGGATGCACTGCTGTGAGTCCAGAGAGTGCAGTGGCACCACTGGGGATGCAGTGCACTGAGTCCAGAGAGTGCACAGCACCACTGGGGATTCACTGCAGTGAGTCCAGAGAGTGCACTGGCACCACTGGGGATGCAGTGCAGTGACTCCAGAGAGTGCACTGGCACCACTGGGGATGCAGTGCAGTGAGCTCAGAGAGTGCACTGGCACCACTGGGGATGCAGTGCAGTGAGTCCAGGGAGTGCACTGGCACCACTGGGGATGCACTGCAGTGAGTCCAGAGAGTGCACTGGCACCACTGGGGATGCAGTGCACTGAGTCCAGAGAGTGTACTGTCAGCACTGGGGATGCACTGCAGTGAGTCCAGAGAGTGCACTGGCACCACTGGGGATGCAGTGCAGTGAGTCCAGAGAGTGCACTGGCACCACTGGGGATGCACCCCGGTGAGTCCAGAGAGTGCACTGGCTCCACTGGGGATGCAGTGCAGTGAGTCCAGAGAGTGTACTGGCACCACTGGGGATGCAGTGCAGTGAGTCCTGAGGGTGCAATGGCACCACAAGGGATGCACTGCAGTGAGTCCAGAGAGTGCACTGGCACCACTGGGGATGCAGTGCAGTGAGTCCAGAGAGTGAACTGGCACCACTGGGGATGCAGTGCAGTGAGTCCAGAGAGTGCACTGGCACCACCGGGGATTCACTGCAGTGAGTCCAGAGAGTGCACTGCCACCACTGGGGATGCACTGCAGTGAGTCCAGAGAGTGCTCTGGCACCTCAGGGGCTGCACTGCAGTGAGTCCAGAGAGTGCACTGGCACCACTGGGGATGCACTGCAGTGAGTCCAGAGAGTGCACTGGCACCACTGGGGATGCAGTGCAGTGAGTCCAGAGAGTGCACTGGCAACGCTGGGGATGCAGTGCAGTTAGTGCAGAGAGTGCACTGGCACCAGTGGGGAAGAACTGCAGTGAGTCTAGAGAGTGCACTGGCACCACTGGGGATGCACTCGGGTGAGTCCAGAGAGTGCACTGGCACAACTGGGGATGCAGTGCAGTGTGTCCAGAGAGTGCACTGGCACCACTGGGGATGCACTGCAGTGAGTCCAGAGAGTGCACTGGCACCACTGGGGATGCAGTGCAGTGAGTCCAGAGAGTGCACTGGCACCACTGGGGATGCAGTGCAGTGAGTCCATAGAGTGCACGGGCACCACTGGGGATGCCATGCAGTGAGTCCAGAGAGTGCACTGGCACCACTGGGGATGCACTGCAGTGAGTCCAGAGAGTGCACTGGCACCACTGGGGATGCACTGCAGTGTGTCCAGAGAATGCACTGGCACCACTGGGGATGCAGTGCAGTGAGTCCAGAGAGTGCACTGGCACCACTGGGGATGCACTGCAGTGAGTCCAGAGAGTGCACTGGCACCACTGGGGATGCAGTGTAGTGAGTCCAGAGAGTGCACTGGCACCACTGGGGATGCCATGCAGTGAGTCCAGAGAGTGCACTGGCACCACTGGGGATGCAGTGCAGTGAGTCCAGAGAGTGCAATGGAACCACTGGGATGCAGTGCAGTGAGTCCAGAGAGTGCACTGGCACCACTGGGGATGCAGTTCAGTGAGTCCAGAGAGTGCACTGGCACCACTGGGATGCAGTGCAGTGAGTCCAGAGAGTGCACTGGCACCACTGGGGATGCACTGCAGTGAGTCCAGAGAGTGCACTGGCACCACTGGGATGCAGTGCACTGAGTCCACAGAGTGCACTGGCACCACAGGGGATACACTGCAGTGAGTCCAGAGAGTGCACTGGCACCACTGGGGATGCCATGCAGTGAGTCCAGAGAGTGCACTGGCACCACTGGGGATGCAATGCAGTGAGTCCAGAGAGTGCAATGGAACCAATGGGGATGCAGTGCAGTGAGTCCAGAGAGTGCACTGGCACCACTGGGGATGCAGTGCAGTGAGTCCAGAAAGTGCACTAGCACAACAGGGAATGCACTGCAGTGACTCTAGAGAATGCAGTGGCACCACTGGGGATTCACTGCAGTGAGTCCAGAGAGTGCACTGGCTCCACTGGGGATGCAGTGCAGTGAGTCCAGAGAGTGCAGTGGCAGCACTGGGGATGCAGTGCAGTGAGTCCAGAGAGTTCACTGGCACCACTGGGGATGCACTGCAGTGAGTCTAGAGAATGCACTGGCACCACTGGGGATGCAGAGCAGTGGGTCCAGAGAGTGCACTTGCACTACAGATGATGCAATGCAGTGATTCCAGAGAGTGCACTGGCACCACTGGGGATGCACTGCAGTGAGTCCAGAGAGTGCACTGGCACCACTGGGGTTGCACTGCAGTGAGTCCAGAGAGTGCACTGGCACCACTAGAGTTTTAGTGCAGTGAGTCCAGAGAGTGCACTGGCACCACTGGGGATGCAGTGCTGTGAGTCCAGAGAGTGCACTGGCACCACTGGGGATGCAGTGCAGTGAGTCCAGAGAGTGCACTGGCACCACTAGAGTTTTAGTGCAGTGAGTCCAGAGAGTGCACTGGCACCACTGGGGATGAACTGCAGTGAGTCCAGAGACTACACTGGCACCACTGGGGATGCAGTGCAGTGAGTCCAGAGAGTGCACTGGCACCACTGTTGATGCAGTGCAGTGAGTCCACAGAGGGCATTGGCACCACTGGGGATGCAGTGCAGTGAGTCCAGAGAGTGCACTGGCTCCACTGGGGATGCAGTGCAGTGAGTCCAGAGAGTGCACTGGCACCACTCGGGATGCACTGCAGTGAGTCCAGAGAGTGCACTGCCACCACTGGTGATGCAGTGCAGTGAGTCCAGAGAGTGCACGGTCAGCACTGGGGATGCAGTGCAGTGAGTCCAGAGAGTGCACTGGCACCACTGGGGATGCGCTGCAGTGAGTCCAGAGAGTGCACTGGCACCACTGGGGATGCAGTGCAGTGAGTGCAGAGAGTGCACTGGCACCACTGGGGATGCAGTGCTGTGAGTGCAGAGAGTGCACTGGCACAACAGGGGATGCACTGCAGTGAGTCCAGAGAGTGCACTGGCACCACTGGGGATGCAGTGCAGTGAGTCCAGAGAGTGCACTGGCACCACTGGGGATGCAGTGCAGTGAGTCCAGAGAGTGCACTGGCACCACTGGGAATGCAGTGCAGTGAGTCCTGAGAGTGCACTGTCAGCACTGGGCATGCAGTGCAGTGAGTCCAAAGAGTTCACTGGCACCACTGGGGATGCACTGCAGTGAGTCCAGAGAGTGCACTGGCACAACTGGGGATGCAGTGCAGTGTGTCCAGAGAGTGCACTGGCACCACTGGGGATGCCAAGCAGTGAGTCCAGAGAGTGCACTGGCACCACTGGGGATGCAGTGCAGTGAGTCCAGAGAGTGCACTGGCACCACTGGGGATGCAGTGCAGTGAGTCCATAGAGTGCACGGGCACCACTGGGGATGCCATGCAGTGAGTCCAGAGAGTGCACTGGCACCACTGGGGATGCACTGCACTGAGTCCAGAGAGTGCACTGGCACCACTGGGGATGCACTGCAGTGAGTCCAGAGAATGCACTGGCACCACTGGGGATGCAGTGCAGTGAGTCCAGAGAGTGCACTGGCACCACTGGGGATGCACTGCAGTGAGTCCAGAGAGTGCACTGGCACCACTGGGGATGCAGTGCAGTGACTCCAGAGAGTGCACGGGCACCACTGGGGATGCCATGCAGTGAGTCCAGAGAGTGCACTGGCACCACTGGGGATGCAATGCAGTGAGTCCAGAGAGTGCAATGGAACCACTGGGGATGCAGTGCAGTGAGTCCAGAGAGTGCACTGGCACCACTGGGGATGCAGTGCAGTGAGTCCAGAGAGTGCACTGGCACCACTGGGGATGCAGTTCAGTGAGTCCAGAGAGTGCACTGGCACCACTGGGATGCAGTGCAGTGAGTCCAGAGAGTGCACTGGCACCACTGGGGATGCACTGCAGTGAGTCCAGAGAGTGCACTGGCACCACTGGGATGCAGTGCACTGAGTCCACAGAGTGCACTGGCACCACTGGGGATACACTGCAGTGAGTCCAGAGAGTGCACTGGCACCACTGGGGATGCCATGCAGTGAGTCCAGAGAGTGCACTGGCACCACTGGGGATGCAATGCAGTGAGTCCAGAGAGTGCAGTGGAACCAATGGGGATGCAGTGCAGTGAGTCCAGAGAGTGCACTGGCACCACTGGGGATGCAGTGCAGTGAGTCCAGAGAGTGCACTAGCACAACAGGGAATGCTCTGCAGTGACTCTAGAGAATGCAGTGGCACCACTGGGGATTCACTGCAGTGAGTCCAGAGAGTGCACTGGCACCACTGGGGTTGCACTGCAGTGAGTCCAGAGAGTGCACTGGCACCACTAGAGTTTTAGTGCAGTGAGTCCAGAGAGTGCACTGGCACCACTGGGGATGCAGTGCTGTGAGTCCAGAGAGTGCACTGGCACCACTGGGGATGCAGTGCAGTGAGTCCAGAGAGTGCTCTGGCACCACTGAGCTGCACTGCAGTGAGTCCAGAGATTGTACTGGCACCACTGGGGATGAACTGCAGTGAGTCCAGAGACTACACTGGCACCACTGGGGATGCAGTGCAGTGAGTCCAGAGAGTGCACTGGCACCACTGTTGATGCAGTGCAGTGAGTCCACAGAGGGCATTGGCACCACTGGGGATGCAGTGCAGTGAGTCCAGAGAGTGCAATGGCTCCACTGGGAATGCAGTGCAGTGAGTCCAGAGAGTGCACTGGCACCACTCGGGATGCACTGCAGTGAGTCCAGAGAGTGCACTGCCACCACTGGTGATGCAGTGCAGTGAGTCCAGAGAGTGCACGGTCAGCACTGGGGATGCAGTGCAGTGAGTCCAGAGAGTGCACTGGCACCACTGGGGATGCGCTGCAGTGAGTCCAGAGAGTGCACTGGCACCACTGGGGATGCAGGGCAGTGAGTCCAGAGAGTGCACTGGCACCACTGGGGATGCAGTGCTGTGAGTGCAGAGAGTGCACTGGCACAACAGGGGATGCACTGCAGTGAGTCCAGAGAGTGCACTGGCACCACTGGGGATGCAGTGCAGTGAGTCCAGAGAGTGCACTGGCACCACTGGGAATGCAGTGCAGTGAGTCCTGAGAGTGCACTGTCAGCACTGGGCATGCAGTGCAGTGAGTCCAAAGAGTTCACTGGCACCACTGGGGATGCACTGCAGTGAGTCCAGAGAGTGCACTGGCACAACTGGGGATGCAGTGCAGTGTGTCCAGAGAGTGCACTGGCACCACTGGGGATGCCAAGCAGTGAGTCCAGAGAGTGCACTGGCACCACTGGGGATGCAGTGCAGTGAGTCCAGAGAGTGCACTGGCACCACTGGGGATGCAGTGCAGTGAGTCCATAGAGTGCACGGGCACCACTGGGGATGCCATGCAGTGAGTCCAGAGAGTGCACTGGCACCACTGGGGATGCACTGCACTGAGTCCAGAGAGTGCACTGGCACCACTGGGGATGCACTGCAGTGAGTCCAGAGAATGCACTGGCACCACTGGGGATGCAGTGCAGTGAGTCCAGAGAGTGCACTGGCACCACTGGGGATGCACTGCAGTGAGTCAAGAGAGTGCACTGGCACCACTGGGGATGCAGTGCAGTGACTCCAGAGAGTGCACGGGCACCACTGGGGATGCCATGCAGTGAGTCCAGAGAGTGCACTGGCACCACTGGGGATGCAATGCAGTGAGTCCAGAGAGTGCAATGGAACCACTGGGGATGCAGTGCAGTGAGTCCAGAGAGTGCACTGGCACCACTGGGGATGCAGTGCAGTGAGTCCAGAGAGTGCACTGGCACCACTGGGGATGCAGTTCAGTGAGTCCAGAGAGTGCACTGGCACCACTGGGATGCAGTGCAGTGAGTCCAGAGAGTGCACTGGCACCACTGGGGATGCACTGCAGTGAGTCCAGAGAGTGCACTGGCACCACTGGGATGCAGTGCACTGAGTCCACAGAGTGCACTGGCACCACAGGGGATACACTGCAGTGAGTCCAGAGAGTGCACTGGCACCACTGGGGATGCCATGCAGTGAGTCCAGAGAGTGCACTGGCACCACTGGGGATGCAATGCAGTGAGTCCAGAGAGTGCAGTGGAACCAATGGGGATGCAGTGCAGTGAGTCCAGAGAGTGCACTGGCACCACTGGGGATGCAGTGCAGTGAGTCCAGAGAGTGCACTAGCACAACAGGGAATGCTCTGCAGTGACTCTAGAGAATGCAGTGGCACCACTGGGGATTCACTGCAGTGAGTCCAGAGAGTGCACTGGCACCACTGGGGTTGCACTGCAGTGAGTCCAGAGAGTGCACTGGCACCACTAGAGTTTTAGTGCAGTGAGTCCAGAGAGTGCACTGGCACCACTGGGGATGCAGTGCTGTGAGTCCAGAGAGTGCACTGGCACCACTGGGGATGCAGTGCAGTGAGTCCAGAGAGTGCTCTGGCACCACTGAGCTGCACTGCAGTGAGTCCAGAGATTGTACTGGCACCACTGGGGATGAACTGCAGTGAGTCCAGAGACTACACTGGCACCACTGGGGATGCAGTGCAGTGAGTCCAGAGAGTGCACTGGCACCACTGTTGATGCAGTGCAGTGAGTCCACAGAGGGCATTGGCACCACTGGGGATGCAGTGCAGTGAGTCCAGAGAGTGCAATGGCTCCACTGGGAATGCAGTGCAGTGAGTCCAGAGAGTGCACTGGCACCACTCGGGATGCACTGCAGTGAGTCCAGAGAGTGCACTGGCACCACTGGGGATGCAGTGCAGTGAGTCCAGAGAGTGCACGGTCAGCACTGGGGATGCAGTGCAGTGAGTCCAGAGAGTGCACTGGCACCACTGGGGATGCGCTGCAGTGAGTCCAGAGAGTGCACTGGCACCACTGGGGATGCAGGGCAGTGAGTCCAGAGAGTGCACTGGCACCACTGGGGATGCAGTGCTGTGAGTGCAGAGAGTGCACTGGCACAACAGGGGATGCACTGCAGTGAGTCCAGAGAGTGCACTGGCACCACTGGGGATGCAGTGCAGTGAGTCCAGAGAGTGCACTGGCACCACTGGGGATGCCATGCAGTGAGTCCAGAGAGTGCACTGGCACCACTGGGGATGCACTGCAGTGAGTCCGGAGAGTGCCCTGGCACCAATGGTGATGCAGTGCAGTGAGTCCAGAGAGTGCACTGGCACCACTGGGGATGCACTGCAGTGAGTCCAGAGAGTGTACTGGCACCACTGGGGATGCACTGCAGTGAGTCCAGAGAGTGCACTGTCACCACTGGGGATGCAGTGCAGTGAGTCCAGAGAGTGCACTGGCACCACTGGGGATGCACTGCAGTGAGTCCAGAGAGTGCACTGGCACCACTGGGGATGTACCCCGGTGAGTCCAGAGAGTGCACTGGCACCACGGGGGATGCACTGCAGTGAGTCCAAAGAGTTCTCTGGCACCACTGGGGATGCAGTTTAGTGAGTCCAGATAGTGCACCGGCTCCAATGGGGATACACTGCAGTGAGTCCAGAGACTGCACTGGCACCACTGGGGATGCACTGCTGTGAGCCCAGACACTACACTGGCACCACTGGGGATGCAGTGCAGGGAGTCCAGAGAGTGCACTGGCACCACTGTTGATGCAGTGCAGTGAGTCCAGAGAGTGCACTGGCACCACTGGGGATGCAGTGCAGTGAGTCCAGAGAGTGCACTGGCACCACTGGGGATGCAGTGCAGTGAGCTCAGAGAGTGCACTGGCACCACTGGGGATGCACCCCGGTGAGTCCAGAGAGTGCACTGGCACCACTGGGGATGCACTGCAGTGAGTCCAGAGAGTGCACTGGCACCTTTGGGGATGCAGTGCACTGAGTCCAGAGAGTGCACTGGCACCACTGGGGATGCAGTGCACTGAGTCCTGAGAGTGCACTGTCAGCACTGGGGATGCACTGCAGTGAGTCCAGAGAGTGCACTGGCACCACTGGGGATGCAGTGCAGTGAGTCCAGAGAGTGCACTGGCACCACTGGGGATGCAATGCAGTTAGTCCAGAGAGTGCACTGGCTCCAATGGGGATGCAGTGCAGTGAGTCCAGAGAGTGCACTGGCACCACTGGGGATGCAGTGCAGTGAGTCCTGAGAGTGCAATGGGACCACAAGGGATGCACTGCAGTGAGTCCAGAGAGTGCACTGGCACCACTGGGGATGCAGTGCAGTGAGTCCAGAGAGTGCACTGGCACCACTGGGGATGCACTGCAGTGAGTCCAGAGAGTGCACTGGCACCTAAGGGGATGCAGTGCAGTGAGTCCAGAGAGTGCCCTGGCACCACTGGGGATGCAGTGCAGTGAGTCCAGAGAGTGCCCTTGCACCACTGGGGATAAACTGCAGTGAGTCCAGACAGTGCACTGGCACCACTGGGGATGCACTGCAGTGAGTCCAGAGAGTTCTCTGGCACCTATGGGGATGCAGTTTAGTGATTCCAGAGAGTGCACCGGCTCCAATGGGGATAGACTGCAGTGAGTCCAGAGAGTGCACTGGCACCACTGGGGATGCAGTTCAGTGAGTCCAGAGAGTGCACTGGCACCACTGGGGATGCACTGCAGTGAGTCCAGAGAGCCACTGGCACCACTGGGAATGCACTGCAGTGAGTCCAGAGAGTGCACTGGCACCATTGGGGATGCAGTGCACTGAGTCCAGAGAGTGCACTGGCACCACTGGGGATGCAGTGCACTGAGTCCAGAGAGTGCACTCTCAGCACTGGGGATGCAGTGCAGTGAGTCCAGAGAGTGCACTGGCACCACTGGGGATGCAGTTCAGTGAGTCCAGAGAGTGCACTGGCACCACAGGGGATTCACTGCAGTGAGTCCAGAGAGTGCACTGACACCACTGGGAATTCACTGCAATGAGTACAGAGAGTGCACTGGCACCTCAGGGGCTGCACTGCAGTGAGTCCAGAGAGTGCACTGGCACCACTGGGGATGCACTGCAGTGAGTCCAGAGAGTGCACTGGCACCACTGGGGATGCAGTGCAGTGAGTCCACAGAGTGCACTGGCACCACCGAAAGGGGTACACTGCAGTGAGTCCAGAGAGTGTACTGGCACCACTAGGGATGCAGCACAGTGAGTCCAGAGAGTGAACTGTCACCACTGGGGACGCAGCGCAGTGACTACAGAGAGTGCACTGGCACTACTGGGGATGCACTGCAGTGAGTCCAGAGAGTGCACTAGCACCACTGGGGATGCACTGCAGTGGGTCCAGAGCGTGCACTGGCACCACTGGGGATGCAGTGCAGTGAGTCCAGAGAGTGCACTGGCACCACTGGGGATGCAGTGCAGTGAGTCCAGAGAGTGCACTGGCACCACTGGGGATGCTGTGCAGTGAGTCCAGAGAGTGCACTGGCACCACTGGGGATGCAGTGCAGTGAGTCCAGAGAGTGCACTGGCACCACTGGGGATGCAGTGCAGTGAGTCCAGAGAGTGCACTGCCACCACTGGAGATGCACTGCAGTGAGTCCAGAGAGTGCACTGGCTCCACTGGGGATGCAGTGCAGTGAGTCCAGAGAGTGCACTGGCACCACTGGGGATGCAATGCAGTGAGTCCAGAGAGTGCACTGGCACCACTGGGGATGCAGTGCAGTGAGTCCAGAGAGTGCACTGGCACCACTGGGGATGCAGTGCAGTGAGTCCAGAGAGTGCACTGGCACTTCTGGGGATGCACTGCAGTGACTCCAGAAAGTGCACTTGCACCACTGGGGATGCACTGCAGTGAGTCCAGAGAGTGCACTAGCACCACTGGTGATGCAGTGCAGTGAGTCCAGAGAGTGCAGTGGCACCACTGGGGATGCAGTGCAGTGAGTCCAGAGAGTGCACTGGCACCACTGGGGATGCAGTGCAGTGAGTCCAGAGAGTACACTGGCACCACTGGGGATGCACTGCAGTGAGTCCAGAGAACGCACTGGCACTAATGGGGATGCAGTGCAGTGACTCGAAAGAGTGCACTGGCACCACTGCGGATGCACTGCAGTGAGTCCGGAGAGTGCCCTGGCACCAATGGTGATGCAGTGCAGTGAGTCCAGAGAGTGCACTGGCACCACTGGGGATGCACTGCAGTGAGTCCAGAGAGTGCACTGGCACCACTGGGGATGCAGTGCACTGAGTCCAGAGAGTGCACTGGCACCACTGGGGATGCACTGCAGTGAGTGCAGAGAGTTCTCTGGCACCACTGGGGATGCAGTTTAGTGAGTCCAGAGAGTGCACCGGCTCCAATGGGGATACACTGCAGTGAGTCCAGAGAGTGCACTGGCACCAATGGGGATGCAGTGCTGTGAGTCCAGAGAGTGCCCTTGCACCACTGGGGATAAACTGCAGTGAGTCCAGAGAGTGCACTGGCACCACTGGGGATGCAGTGCAGTGAGTCCAGAGAGTGCACTGGCACCACTGGGGATGCAGTTTAGTGAGTCCAGAGAGTGCACAGGCTCCAATGGGGATACACACCGGTCAGTCCAGAGAGTGCACTGGCACCACTGGGGATGCAGTGCAGTGAGTCCAGAGAGTGCACTGGCACCACTGGGGATGCAGTACAGTGAGCCCAGAGAGTGCTCTGGCACCACTGAGCTGCACTGCAGTGAGTCCAGTAATTGCACTGGCACCACTGGGGATGCACTGCTGTGTGTCCAGAGACTACACTGGCACCACTGGGGATGCAGTGCAGTGAGTCCAGAGAGTGCACTGGCACCACTGTTGATGCTTTGCAGTGAGTCCAGAGAGTGCACTGGCACCACTGGGGATGCAGTGCAGTGAGTCCAGAGAGTGCACTGGCACCACTGGGGATGCAGTGCAGTGAGCTCAGAGTGCACTGGCACCACTGGGGATGCAGTGCAGTGAGTCCAGAGAGTGCACTGGCACAACTGGGGATGCAGTGCAGTGAGTCCAGAGAGTGCACTGGCACCATTGGGGATGCAGTGCACTGAGTCCAGAGAGTGCACTGGCACCACTGGGGATGCAGTGCACTGAGTCCAGAGAGTGCACTGGCACCACTGGGGATGCACTGCAGTGACTCCAGAGAGTGCACAGGCACCACAGGGGATGCAGTGCAGTGAGTCCAGAGAGTGCACTGGCACCACTGGGGATGCAATGCAGTTAGTCCAGAGAGTGCACTGGCTCCACTGGGGATGCAGTGCAGTGAGTCCAGAGAGTGCACTGGCACCAATGGGGATGCACTGCAGTGAGTCCAGAGAGTTCTCTGGCACCACTGGGGATGCAGTTTAGTGAGTCCAGAGAGTGCACCAGCTCCAATGGGGATACACCCCGGTGAGTCCAGAGAGTGCACTGGCACCACTGGGGATGCAGTGCAGTGAGTCCAGAGAGTGCCCTTGCACCACTGGGGATAAACTGCAGTGAGTCCAGAGAGTGCACTGGCACCACTGGGGATGCAGTGCAGTGAGTCCAGAGAGTGCACTGGCACCACTGGGGATGCAGTTTAGTGAGTCCAGAGAGTGCACAGGCTCCAATGGGGATACACACCGGTCAGTCCAGAGAGTGCACTGGCACCACTGGGGATGCAGTGCAGTGAGTCCAGAGAGTGCACTGGCACCACTGGGGATGCAGTACAGTGAGCCCAGAGAGTGCTCTGGCACCACTGAGCTGCACTGCAGTGAGTCCAGTAATTGCACTGGCACCACTGGGGATGCACTGCTGTGTGTCCAGAGACTACACTGGCACCACTGGGGATGCAGTGCAGTGAGTCCAGAGAGTGCACTGGCACAACTGGGGATGCAGTGCAGTGAGTCCAGAGAGTGCACTGGCACCATTGGGGATGCAGTGCACTGAGTCCAGAGAGTGCACTGGCACCACTGGGGATGCAGTGCACTGAGTCCAGAGAGTGCACTGGCACCACTGGGGATGCACTGCAGTGACTCCAGAGAGTGCACAGGCACCACAGGGGATGCAGTGCAGTGAGTCCAGAGAGTGCACTGGCACCACTGGGGATGCAATGCAGTTAGTCCAGAGAGTGCACTGGCTCCACTGGGGATGCAGTGCAGTGAGTCCAGAGAGTGCACTGGCACCAATGGGGATGCACTGCAGTGAGTCCAGAGAGTGCACTGGCACCACTGGGGATGCAGTTTAGTGAGTCCAGAGAGTGCACCAGCTCCAATGGGGATACACCCCGGTGAGTCCAGAGAGTGCACTGGCACCACTGGGGATGCAGTGCAGTGAGTCCAGAGAGTGCACTGGCACCACTGGGGATGCACTGCAGTGAGTCCAGAGAGTGCTCTGGCACCACTGGAGATGCACTGCAGTGAGTCCAGAGAGTGCACTGGCACCACTGGGGATGCAGTGCAGTGAGTCCAGAGAGTGCACTGGCACCACTGGGTATGCAATGCAGTGAGTCCAGAGAGTGCAATGGAACCACTGGGGATGCAGTGCAGTGAGTGCAGAGAGTGCACTGGCACCACTGGGGATGCAGTGCAGTGAGTCCAGAGAGTGCACTGGCACTTCTGGGGATGCAGTGCAGTGAGTCCAGAGAGTGCACTGGCACCACTGGGGATGCACTGCAGTGACTCCAGAAAGTGCACTGGCACCACTGGGGATGCACTGCAGTGAGTCCAGAGAGTGCACTAGCACCACTGGTGATGCAGTGCAGTGAGTCCAGAGAGTGCACTGTCACCACTGGGGATGCAGTGCAGTGAGTCCAGAGAGTGCACTGGCACCACTGGTGATGCAGTGCAGTGAGTCCAGAGAGTACACTGGCACCACTGGGGATGCACTGCAGTGAGTCCAGAGAATGCACTGGCACTAATGGGGATGCAGTGCAGTGACTCGAAAGAGTGCACTGGCACCACTGCGGATGCACTGCAGTGAGTCCGGAGAGTGCCCTGGCACCAATGGTGATGCAGTGCAGTGAGTCCAGAGAGTGCACTGGCACCACTGGGGATGCACTGCAGTG
Source organism: Anser brachyrhynchus (assembly GCF_964034855.1). NCBI lineage: Eukaryota > Metazoa > Chordata > Aves > Anseriformes > Anatidae > Anser > Anser brachyrhynchus. The sequence continues at coordinate 126,847 of NW_027663859.1, read as the reverse complement.
AGTCCAGAGAGTGCACTGGCACCACTGGGGATGCAGTGCAGTGAGTCCAGAGAGTACACTGGCACCACTGGGGATGCACTGCAGTGAGTCCAGAGAATGCACTGGCACTAATGGGGATGCAGTGCAGTGACTCGAAAGAGTGCACTGGCACCACTGGGGATGTACTGCAGTGAGTCCGGAGAGTGCCCTGGCACCAATGGTGATGCAGTGCAGTGAGTCCAGAGAGTGCACTGGCACCACTGGGGATGCAGTGCAGTGAGTCCAGAGACTGCACTGGCACCACAGGGGTTTTAGTGCAGTGAGTCCAGAGAGTGCACTGGCACAACTGGGGATGCACTGCTGTGAGTCCAGAGAGTGCCCTTGCACCTCTCGGGATAAACTGCAGTGAGTCCAGACAGTGCACTGGCACCACTGGGGATGCACTGCAGTGAGTCCAGAGAGCTCTCTGGCACCACTGGGGATGCAGTTTAGTGAGTCCAGAGAGTGCACCGGCTCCAATGGGGATACACCCCGGTGAGTCCAGAGAGTGCACTGGCACCACTGGGGATGCAGTGCAGTGAGTCCAGAGAGTGCACCGGCTCCAATGGGGATACACTGCAGTGAGTCCAGAGAGTGCACTGGCACCAATGGGGATGCAGTGTTGTGAGTCCAGAGAGTGCCCTTGCACCACTGGGGATAAACTGCAGTGAGTCCAGAGAGTGCACTGGCACCACTGGGGATGCACTGCAGTGAGTCCAGAGAGTGCACTGGCACCACTGATCTTCACTGCAGTGAGTCCAGTAATTGCACTGGCACCACTGGGGATGCACTGCTGTGAGTCCAGAGAGTTCAGTGGCACCACTGGGGATGCAGTGCACTGAGTCCAGAGAGTGCACAGCACCACTGGGGATTCACTGCAGTGAGTCCAGAGAGTGCACTGGCACCACTGGGGATGCAGTGCAGTGACTCCAGAGAGTGCACTGGCACCACTGGGGATGCAGTGCAGTGAGCTCAGAGAGTGCACTGGCACCACTGGGGATGCAGTGCAGTGAGTCCAGGGAGTGCACTGGCACCACTGGGGATGCACTGCAGTGAGTCCAGAGAGTGCACTGGCACCACTGGGGATGCAGTGCACTGAGTCCAGAGAGTGTACTGTCAGCACTGGGGATGCACTGCAGTGAGTCCAGAGAGTGCACTGGCACCACTGGGGATGCAGTGCATTGAGTCCAGAGAGTGCACTGGCACCACTGGGGATGCACCCCGGTGAGTCCAGAGAGTGCACTGGCTCCACTGGGGATGCAGTGCAGTGAGTCCAGAGAGTGTACTGGCACCACTGGGGATGCAGTGCAGTGAGTCCTGAGGGTGCAATGGCACCACAAGGGATGCACTGCAGTGAGTCCAGAGAGTGCACTGGCACCACTGGGGATGCAGTGCAGTGAGTCCAGAGAGTGAACTGGCACCACTGGGGATGCAGTGCAGTGAGTCCAGAGAGTGCACTGGCACCACCGGGGATTCACTGCAGTGAGTCCAGAGAGTGCACTGGCACCACTGGGGATGCACTGCAGTGAGTCCAGAGAGTGCTCTGGCACCTCAGGGGCTGCACTGCAGTGAGTCCAGAGAGTGCACTGGCACCACTGGGGATGCACTGCAGTGAGTCCAGAGAGTGCACTGGCACCACTGGGGATGCAGTGCAGTGAGTCCAGAGAGTGCACTGGCAACGCTGGGGATGCAGTGCAGTTAGTGCAGAGAGTGCACTGGCACCAGTGGGGAAGAACTGCAGTGAGTCTAGAGAGTGCACTGGCACCACTGGGGATGCACTCGGGTGAGTCCAGAGAGTGCACTGGCACAACTGGGGATGCAGTGCAGTGTGTCCAGAGAGTGCACTGGCACCACTGGGGATGCCAAGCAGTGAGTCCAGAGAGTGCACTGGCACCACTGGGGATGCAGTGCAGTGAGTCCAGAGAGTGCACTGGCACCACTGGGGATGCAGTGCAGTGAGTCCATAGAGTGCACGGGCACCACTGGGGATGCCATGCAGTGAGTCCAGAGAGTGCACTGGCACCACTGGGGATGCACTGCAGTGAGTCCAGAGAGTGCACTGGCACCACTGGGGATGCACTGCAGTGTGTCCAGAGAATGCACTGGCACCACTGGGGATGCAGTGCAGTGAGTCCAGAGAGTGCACTGGCACCACTGGGGATGCACTGCAGTGAGTCCAGAGAGTGCACTGGCACCACTGGGGATGCAGTGAAGTGAGTCCAGAGAGTGCACTGGCACCACTGGGGATGCCATGCAGTGAGTCCAGAGAGTGCACTGGCACCACTGGGGATGCAGTGCAGTGAGTCCAGAGAGTGCAATGGAACCACTGGGGATGCAGTGCAGTGAGTCCAGAGAGTGCACTGGCACCACTGGGGATGCAGTTCAGTGAGTCCAGAGAGTGCACTGGCACCACTGGGATGCAGTGCAGTGAGTCCAGAGAGTGCACTGGCACCACTGGGGATGCACTGCAGTGAGTCCAGAGAGTGCACTGGCACCACTGGGATGCAGTGCACTGAGTCCACAGAGTGCACTGGCACCACAGGGGATACACTGCAGTGAGTCCAGAGAGTGCACTGGCACCACTGGGGATGCCATGCAGTGAGTCCAGAGAGTGCACTGGCACCACTGGGGATGCAATGCAGTGAGTCCAGAGAGTGCAATGGAACCAATGGGGATGCAGTGCAGTGAGTCCAGAGAGTGCACTGGCACCACTGGGGATGCAGTGCAGTGAGTCCAGAGAGTGCACTAGCACAACAGGGAATGCACTGCAGTGACTCTAGAGAATGCAGTGGCACCACTGGGGATTCACTGCAGTGAGTCCAGAGAGTGCACTGGCTCCACTGGGGATGCAGTGCAGTGAGTCCAGAGAGTGCAGTGGCAGCACTGGGGATGCAGTGCAGTGAGTCCAGAGAGTTCACTGGCACCACTGGGGATGCACTGCAGTGAGTCTAGAGAATGCACTGGCACCACTGGGGATGCAGAGCAGTGGGTCCAGAGAGTGCACTTGCACTACAGATGATGCAATGCAGTGATTCCAGAGAGTGCACTGGCACCACTGGGGATGCACTGCAGTGAGTCCAGAGAGTGCACTGGCACCACTGGGGTTGCACTGCAGTGAGTCCAGAGAGTGCACTGGCACCACTAGAGTTTTAGTGCAGTGAGTCCAGAGAGTGCACTGGCACCACTGGGGATGCAGTGCTGTGAGTCCAGAGAGTGCCCTGGCACCACTGGGGATGCAGTGCAGTGAGTCCAGAGAGTGCTCTGGCACCACTGAGCTGCACTGCAGTGAGTCCAGAGATTGTACTGGCACCACTGGGGATGAACTGCAGTGAGTCCAGAGACTACACTGGCACCACTGGGGATGCAGTGCAGTGAGTCCAGAGAGTGCACTGGCACCACTGTTGATGCAGTGCAGTGAGTCCACAGAGGGCATTGGCACCACTGGGGATGCAGTGCAGTGAGTCCAGAGAGTGCACTGGCTCCACTGGGGATGCAGTGCAGTGAGTCCAGAGAGTGCACTGGCACCACTCGGGATGCACTGCAGTGAGTCCAGAGAGTGCACTGCCACCACTGGTGATGCAGTGCAGTGAGTCCAGAGAGTGCACGGTCAGCACTGGGGATGCAGTGCAGTGAGTCCAGAGAGTGCACTGGCACCACTGGGGATGCGCTGCAGTGAGTCCAGAGAGTGCACTGGCACCACTGGGGATGCAGTGCAGTGAGTCCAGAGAGTGCACTGGCACCACTGGGGATGCAGTGCTGTGAGTGCAGAGAGTGCACTGGCACAACAGGGGATGCACTGCAGTGAGTCCAGAGAGTGCACTGGCACCACTGGGGATGCAGTGCAGTGAGTCCAGAGAGTGCACTGGCACCACTGGGGATGCAGTGCAGTGAGTCCAGAGAGTGCACTGGCACCACTGGGAATGCAGTGCAGTGAGTCCTGAGAGTGCACTGTCAGCACTGGGCATGCAGTGCAGTGAGTCCAAAGAGTTCACTGGCACCACTGGGGATGCACTGCAGTGAGTCCAGAGAGTGCACTGGCACCACTGGGGATGCACTCGGGTGAGTCCAGAGAGTGCACAGGCACAACTGGGGATGCAGTGCAGTGTGTCCAGAGAGTGCACTGGCACCACTGGGGATGCCAAGCAGTGAGTCCAGAGAGTGCACTGGCACCACTGGGGATGCAGTGCAGTGAGTCCAGAGAGTGCACTGGCACCACTGGGGATGCAGTGCAGTGAGTCCATAGAGTGCACGGGCACCACTGGGGATGCCATGCAGTGAGTCCAGAGAGTGCACTGGCACCACTGGGGATGCACTGCAGTGAGTCCAGAGAGTGCACTGGCACCACTGGGGATGCACTGCAGTGAGTCCAGAGAATGCACTGGCACCACTGGGGATGCAGTGCAGTGAGTCCAGAGAGTGCACTGGCACCACTGGGGATGCAGTGCAGTGAGTCCAGAGAGTGCACTGGCACCACTGGGGATGCAGTGCAGTGACTCCAGAGAGTGCACTGGCACCACTGGGGATGCCATGCAGTGAGTCCAGAGAGTGCACTGGCACCACTGGGGATGCAATGCAGTGAGTCCAGAGAGTGCAATGGAACCACTGGGGATGCAGTGCAGTGAGTCCAGAGAGTGCACTGGCACCACTGGGGATGCAGTGGAGTGAGTCCAGAGAGTGCACTGGCACCACTGGGGATGCAGTTCAGTGAGTCCAGAGAGTGCACTGGCACCACTGGGATGCAGTGCAGTGAGTCCAGAGAGTGCACTGGCACCACTGGGGATGCACTGCAGTGAGTCCAGAGAGTGCACTGGCACCACTGGGATGCAGTGCACTGAGTCCACAGAGTGCACTGGCACCACAGGGGATACACTGCAGTGAGTCCAGAGAGTGCACTGGCACCACTGGGGATGCCATGCAGTGAGTCCACAGAGTGCACTGGCACCACTGTTCATTCAGTGATGTGAGTCCAGAGAGTGCACTGGCACCACTGGGGATGCAGTGCAGTGAGTCCAGAGAGTGCACTGGCACCACTGGGGATGCCATGCAGTGAGTCCAGAGAGTGCACTGGCACCACTGGGGATGCAATGCAGTGAGTCCAGAGAGTGCAATGGAACCACTGGGGATGCAGTGCAGTGAGTCCAGAGAGTGCACTGGCACCACTGGGGATGCACTGCAGTGAGTCCAGAGAGTGCACTGGCACCACTGGGGATGCAGTGCAGTGAGTCCAGAGAGTGCACTGGCACCACTGGGGCTGCACTGCAGTGACTCTAGAGAGTGCAGTGGCACCACTGGGGATGCAGTGCAGTGAGTCCAGAGAGTGCACTGGCACCACTGGGGATGCAGTGCAGTGAGTCCAGAGAGTGCAGTGGCAGCACTGGGGATGCAGTGCAGTGAGTCCAGAGAGTGCACTGGCACCACTGGTGATGCACTGCAGTGAGTCCAGAGAGTGCACTGGCACCACTGGGGATGCACTGCAGTGAGTCTAGAGAATGCACAGGCACCACTGGGGATGCAGAGCAGTGAGTCCAGAGAGTGCACTTGCACCACAGGGGATGCAATGCAGTGATTCCTGAGAGTGCACTGGCACCACTGGGAATGCACTGCAGTGAGTCCAGAGAGTGCACTGGCACCACTAGGGTTGCACTGCAGTGAGTCCAGAGAGTGCTCTGGCACCACTGGAGTTTTAGTGCAGTGAGTCCAGAGAGTGCACTGGCACCACTGTGGATGCAGTGCTGTGAGTCCAGAGAGTGCACTGGCACCACTGGGGATGCAGTGCAGTGAGTCCATAGAGTGCACTGGCACCACTGGGGTTGCACTGCAGTGAGTCCAGAGAGTGCACTGGCACCACTGGAGTTTTAGTGCAGTGAGTCCAGAGAGTGCACTGGCACCACTGGGGATGCAGTGCTGTGAGTCCAGAGAGTGCACCGGCACCACTGGGGATGCAGTGCAGTTAGTCCAGAGAGTGCTCTGGCACCACTGAGCTGCACTGCAGTGAGTCCAGAGATTGTACTGGCACCACTGGGGATGCACTGCAGTGAGTCCAGAGACTACACTGGGACCACTGGAGATGCAGTGCAGTGAGTCCAGAGAGTGCACTGGCACCACTGTTGATGCAGTGCAGTGAGTCCACAGAGGGCACTGGCACCACTGGGGATGCAGTGCAGTGAGTCCAGAGAGTGCACTGTCACCACTGGGGATGCACTGCAGTGCGTACAGAGAGCCACTAGCACCACTGGGGATGCACTGCAGTGAGTCCAGAGACTGCACTGGCTCCACTGGGGATGCAGTTCAGTGAGTCCAGAGAGTGCAATGGCACCACAGTGGATGCACTGCAGTGATTCCAGAGAGTGCACTGGCACCACTGTGGATGCAGTGCAGTGAGTCCAAAGAGTGCACTGGCACCACTGGGGATGCAGTGCAGTGAGTCCAGAGACTGCACTGTCACCAACTGGAAATGCACTGCAGTGAGTCCACAGAGTGCACTGGCACCACTGTTCATTTAGTGATGTGAGTCCAGAGAGTGCACTGGCACCACTGGGGATGCACCTCGGTGAGTCCAGAGAGTGCTCTGGGAACACTGGGGATGCAGCGCAGTGACTACAGAGAGTGCACTCTCTCCAATGGGGATGCACTGCAGTGAGTCCAGAGAGTGCACTGGCACCACTGGGGACGCAGTGCAGTGAGTCCAAAGAGTGCACTGGCACCACTGGGATGCAGTGCAGTGAGTCCAGAGAGTGCACTGGCACCACTGGGGATGCAGTGCAGTGAGTCCAGAGAGTGCACTGGCACCACTGGGGATGCACTGCAGTGAGTCCAGAGAGTGCACTGGCACCACTGGTGATGCAGTGCAGTGAGTCCATAGAGTGCACTGGCACCACTGGGAATGCAGTGCAGTGAGTCCAGAGAGTGCACTGGCACCACTGGGGATGCACTGCAGTGAGTCCAGAGAGTGCACTGGCACCACTGGGGATGCAGTGCAGTGAGTCCAGAGAGAGCACTGGCACGACTGGGGATGCAATGCAGTGAGTCCAGAGAGTGCAATGGAACCACTGGCGATGCAGTGCAGTGAGTCCAGAGAGTGCACTGGCACCACTGGGGATGCAGTGCAGTGAGTCCAGAGAGTGCACTGGCACCACTGGGGATGCAGTGCAGTGAGTCCAGAGAGTGCACTGGCACAACAGGGGATGCACTGCAGTGACTCTAGAGAGTGCAGTGGCACCACTGGGGATTCACTGCAGTGAGTCCAGAGAGTGCACTGGCTCCACTGGGGATGCAGTGCAGTGAGTCCAGAGAGTGCAGTGGCAGCACTGGGGATGCAGTGCAGTGAGTCCAGAGAGTGCACTGGCACCACTGGGGATGCACTGCAGTGAGTCCAGAGAGTGCACTGGCACCACTGGGGATGCACTGCAGTGAGTCTAGAAAATGCACTGGCACCACTGGGGATGCAGAGCAGTGAGTCCAGAGAGTGCACTTGCACCACAGGAGATGCAATGCAGTGATTCCAGAGGGTGCACTCGCACCACTGGGGATGCAGCACAGTGAGTCCAGAGAGTGCACTGTCAGCACTGGGGATGCAGTGCAGTGAGTCCAAAGAGTTCACTGGCACCACTGCGGATGCACTGCAGTGAGTCCGGAGAGTGCCCTGGCACCAATGGTGATGCAGTGCAGTCAGTCCAGAGAGTGCAGTGGCACCACTGGGGATGCAGTGCAGTGAGTCCAGAGAGTGCACTGGCACCACTGGGGATGCAATGCAGTGAGTGCAGAGAGTGCACTGGCACCACTGGGGATGCACTGCAGTGAGTCCAGAGAGTGCACTGGCACCACTGGGGATGCACTGCAGTGAGTCCAGAGAGTGCCCTGGCACTAATGGTGATGCAGTGCAGTGAGTCCAGAGAGTGCAGTGGCGTCACTGGGGATGCAGTGCAGTGAGTCCAGAGAGTGCACTGGCACCACTGGGGATGCAATGCAGTGAGTCCAGAGAGTGCACTGGCACCACTGGGGATGCAGTGCAGTGACTCCAGAGAGTGCACTGGCACCACTGGGGATGCACTGCAGTGATTCCAGAGAGTGCACTGGCACCACTGGGGATGCAGTGCAGTGAGTCCAGAGAGTGCACTGGCACCACTGGGGATGCAGTGCAGTGAGTCCAGAGAGTGCACTGGCACCACTGGGGATGCAGTGCTGTGACTCCAGAGAGTGCACTGGCACCACTGGGGATGCAGTGCAGTGAGTCCAGAGAGTGCACTGGCACCACTGGGGATGCAGTTTAGTGAGTCCAGAGAGTGCACCAGCTCCAATGGGGATACACCCCGGTGAGTCCAGAGAGTGCACTGGCACCACTGGGGATGCAGTGCAGTGAGTCCAGAGAGTGCACTGGCACCACTGGGGATGCACTGCAGTGAGTCCAGAGAGTGCTCTGGCACCACTGGAGATGCACTGCAGTGAGTCCAGAGAGTGCACTGGCACCACTGGGGATGCAGTGCAGTGAGTCCAGAGAGTGCACTGGCACCACTGGGTATGCAATGCAGTGAGTCCAGAGAGTGCAATGGAACCACTGGGGATGCAGTGCAGTGAGTGCAGAGAGTGCACTGGCACCACTGGGGATGCAGTGCAGTGAGTCCAGAGAGTGCACTGGCACTTCTGGGGATGCAGTGCAGTGAGTCCAGAGAGTGCACTGGCACCACTGGGGATGCACTGCAGTGACTCCAGAAAGTGCACTGGCACCACTGGGGATGCACTGCAGTGAGTCCAGAGAGTGCACTAGCACCACTGGTGATGCAGTGCAGTGAGTCCAGAGAGTGCACTGTCACCACTGGGGATGCAGTGCAGTGAGTCCAGAGAGTGCACTGGCACCACTGGTGATGCAGTGCAGTGAGTCCAGAGAGTACACTGGCACCACTGGGGATGCACTGCAGTGAGTCCAGAGAATGCACTGGCACTAATGGGGATGCAGTGCAGTGACTCGAAAGAGTGCACTGGCACCACTGCGGATGCACTGCAGTGAGTCCGGAGAGTGCCCTGGCACCAATGGTGATGCAGTGCAGTGAGTCCAGAGAGTGCACTGGCACCACTGGGGATGCACTGCAGTGAGTCCAGAGAGTGCACTGGCACCACTGGGGATGCAGTGCAGTGAGTCCAGAGAGTACACTGGCACCACTGGGGATGCACTGCAGTGAGTCCAGAGAATGCACTGGCTCTAATGGGGATGCAGTGCAGTGACTCGAAAGAGTGCACTGGCACCACTGGGGATGTACTGCAGTGAGTCCGGAGAGTGCCCTGGCACCAATGGTGATGCAGTGCAGTGAGTCCAGAGAGTGCACTGGCACCACTGGGGATGCAGTGCAGTGAGTCCAGAGACTGCACTGGCACCACAGGGGTTTTAGTGCAGTGAGTCCAGAGAGTGCACTGGCACAACTGGGGATGCACTGCTGTGAGTCCAGAGAGTGCCCTTGCACCACTCGGGATAAACTGCAGTGAGTCCAGACAGTGCACTGGCACCACTGGGGATGCACTGCAGTGAGTCCAGAGAGCTCTCTGGCACCACTGGGGATGCAGTTTAGTGAGTCCAGAGAGTGCACCGGCTCCAATGGGGATACACCCCGGTGAGTCCAGAGAGTGCACTGGCACCACTGGGGATGCAGTGCAGTGAGTCCAGAGAGTGCACCGGCTCCAATGGGGATACACTGCAGTGAGTCCAGAGAGTGCACTGGCACCAATGGGGATGCAGTGCTGTGAGTCCAGAGAGTGCCCTTGCACCACTGGGGATAAACTGCAGTGAGTCCAGAGAGTGCACTGGCACCACTGGGGATGCACTGCAGTGAGTCCAGAGAGTGCACTGGCACCACTGATCTTCACTGCAGTGAGTCCAGTAATTGCACTGGCACCACTGGGGATGCACTGCTGTGAGTCCAGAGAGTGCAGTGGCACCACTGGGGATGCAGTGCACTGAGTCCAGAGAGTGCACAGCACCACTGGGGATTCACTGCAGTGAGTCCAGAGAGTGCACTGGCACCACTGGGGATGCAGTGCAGTGACTCCAGAGAGTGCACTGGCACCACTGGGGATGCAGTGCAGTGAGCTCAGAGAGTGCACTGGCACCACTGGGGATGCAGTGCAGTGAGTCCAGGGAGTGCACTGGCACCACTGGGGATGCACTGCAGTGAGTCCAGAGAGTGCACTGGCACCACTGGGGATGCAGTGCACTGAGTCCAGAGAGTGTACTGTCAGCACTGGGGATGCACTGCAGTGAGTCCAGAGAGTGCACTGGCACCACTGGGGATGCAGTGCATTGAGTCCAGAGAGTGCACTGGCACCACTGGGGATGCACCCCGGTGAGTCCAGAGAGTGCACTGGCTCCACTGGGGATGCAGTGCAGTGAGTCCAGAGAGTGTACTGGCACCACTGGGGATGCAGTGCAGTGAGTCCTGAGGGTGCAATGGCACCACAAGGGATGCACTGCAGTGAGTCCAGAGAGTGCACTGGCACCACTGGGGATGCAGTGCAGTGAGTCCAGAGAGTGAACTGGCACCACTGGGGATGCAGTGCAGTGAGTCCAGAGAGTGCACTGGCACCACCGGGGATTCACTGCAGTGAGTCCAGAGAGTGCACTGGCACCACTGGGGATGCACTGCAGTGAGTCCAGAGAGTGCTCTGGCACCTCAGGGGCTGCACTGCAGTGAGTCCAGAGAGTGCACTGGCACCACTGGGGATGCACTGCAGTGAGTCCAGAGAGTGCACTGGCACCACTGGGGATGCAGTGCAGTGAGTCCAGAGAGTGCACTGGCAACGCTGGGGATGCAGTGCAGTTAGTGCAGAGAGTGCACTGGCACCAGTGGGGAAGAACTGCAGTGAGTCTAGAGAGTGCACTGGCACCACTGGGGATGCACTCGGGTGAGTCCAGAGAGTGCACTGGCACAACTGGGGATGCAGTGCAGTGTGTCCAGAGAGTGCACTGGCACCACTGGGGATGCCAAGCAGTGAGTCCAGAGAGTGCACTGGCACCACTGGGGATGCAGTGCAGTGAGTCCAGAGAGTGCACTGGCACCACTGGGGATGCAGTGCAGTGAGTCCATAGAGTGCACGGGCACCACTGGGGATGCCATGCAGTGAGTCCAGAGAGTGCACTGGCACCACTGGGGATGCACTGCAGTGAGTCCAGAGAGTGCACTGGCACCACTGGGGATGCACTGCAGTGTGTCCAGAGAATGCACTGGCACCACTGGGGATGCAGTGCAGTGAGTCCAGAGAGTGCACTGGCACCACTGGGGATGCACTGCAGTGAGTCCAGAGAGTGCACTGGCACCACTGGGGATGCAGTGAAGTGAGTCCAGAGAGTGCACTGGCACCACTGGGGATGCCATGCAGTGAGTCCAGAGAGTGCACTGGCACCACTGGGGATGCAGTGCAGTGAGTCCAGAGAGTGCAATGGAACCACTGGGGATGCAGTGCAGTGAGTCCAGAGAGTGCACTGGCACCACTGGGGATGCAGTTCAGTGAGTCCAGAGAGTGCACTGGCACCACTGGGATGCAGTGCAGTGAGTCCAGAGAGTGCACTGGCACCACTGGGGATGCACTGCAGTGAGTCCAGAGAGTGCACTGGCACCACTGGGATGCAGTGCACTGAGTCCACAGAGTGCACTGGCACCACAGGGGATACACTGCAGTGAGTCCAGAGAGTGCACTGGCACCACTGGGGATGCCATGCAGTGAGTCCAGAGAGTGCACTGGCACCACTGGGGATGCAATGCAGTGAGTCCAGAGAGTGCAATGGAACCAATGGGGATGCAGTGCAGTGAGTCCAGAGAGTGCACTGGCACCACTGGGGATGCAGTGCAGTGAGTCCAGAGAGTGCACTAGCACAACAGGGAATGCACTGCAGTGACTCTAGAGAATGCAGTGGCACCACTGGGGATTCACTGCAGTGAGTCCAGAGAGTGCACTGGCTCCACTGGGGATGCAGTGCAGTGAGTCCAGAGAGTGCAGTGGCAGCACTGGGGATGCAGTGCAGTGAGTCCAGAGAGTTCACTGGCACCACTGGGGATGCACTGCAGTGAGTCTAGAGAATGCACTGGCACCACTGGGGATGCAGAGCAGTGGGTCCAGAGAGTGCACTTGCACTACAGATGATGCAATGCAGTGATTCCAGAGAGTGCACTGGCACCACTGGGGATGCACTGCAGTGAGTCCAGAGAGTGCACTGGCACCACTGGGGTTGCACTGCAGTGAGTCCAGAGAGTGCACTGGCACCACTAGAGTTTTAGTGCAGTGAGTCCAGAGAGTGCACTGGCACCACTGGGGATGCAGTGCTGTGAGTCCAGAGAGTGCCCTGGCACCACTGGGGATGCAGTGCAGTGAGTCCAGAGAGTGCTCTGGCACCACTGAGCTGCACTGCAGTGAGTCCAGAGATTGTACTGGCACCACTGGGGATGAACTGCAGTGAGTCCAGAGACTACACTGGCACCACTGGGGATGCAGTGCAGTGAGTCCAGAGAGTGCACTGGCACCACTGTTGATGCAGTGCAGTGAGTCCACAGAGGGCATTGGCACCACTGGGGATGCAGTGCAGTGAGTCCAGAGAGTGCACTGGCTCCACTGGGGATGCAGTGCAGTGAGTCCAGAGAGTGCACTGGCACCACTCGGGATGCACTGCAGTGAGTCCAGAGAGTGCACTGCCACCACTGGTGATGCAGTGCAGTGAGTCCAGAGAGTGCACGGTCAGCACTGGGGATGCAGTGCAGTGAGTCCAGAGAGTGCACTGGCACCACTGGGGATGCGCTGCAGTGAGTCCAGAGAGTGCACTGGCACCACTGGGGATGCAGTGCAGTGAGTCCAGAGAGTGCACTGGCACCACTGGGGATGCAGTGCTGTGAGTGCAGAGAGTGCACTGGCACAACAGGGGATGCACTGCAGTGAGTCCAGAGAGTGCACTGGCACCACTGGGGATGCAGTGCAGTGAGTCCAGAGAGTGCACTGGCACCACTGGGGATGCAGTGCAGTGAGTCCAGAGAGTGCACTGGCACCACTGGGAATGCAGTGCAGTGAGTCCTGAGAGTGCACTGTCAGCACTGGGCATGCAGTGCAGTGAGTCCAAAGAGTTCACTGGCACCACTGGGGATGCACTGCAGTGAGTCCAGAGAGTGCACTGGCACCACTGGGGATGCACTCGGGTGAGTCCAGAGAGTGCACTGGCACAACTGGGGATGCAGTGCAGTGTGTCCAGAGAGTGCACTGGCACCACTGGGGATGCCAAGCAGTGAGTCCAGAGAGTGCACTGGCACCACTGGGGATGCAGTGCAGTGAGTCCAGAGAGTGCACTGGCACCACTGGGGATGCAGTGCAGTGAGTCCATAGAGTGCACGGGCACCACTGGGGATGCCATGCAGTGAGTCCAGAGAGTGCACTGGCACCACTGGGGATGCACTGCAGTGAGTCCAGAGAGTGCACTGGCACCACTGGGGATGCACTGCAGTGAGTCCAGAGAATGCACTGGCACCACTGGGGATGCAGTGCAGTGAGTCCAGAGAGTGCACTGGCACCACTGGGGATGCACTGCAGTGAGTCCAGAGAGTGCACTGGCACCACTGGGGATGCAGTGCAGTGACTCCAGAGAGTGCACTGGCACCACTGGGGATGCCATGCAGTGAGTCCAGAGAGTGCACTGGCACCACTGGGGATGCAATGCAGTGAGTCCAGAGAGTGCAATGGAACCACTGGGGATGCAGTGCAGTGAGTCCAGAGAGTGCACTGGCACCACTGGGGATGCAGTGGAGTGAGTCCAGAGAGTGCACTGGCACCACTGGGGATGCAGTTCAGTGAGTCCAGAGAGTGCACTGGCACCACTGGGATGCAGTGCAGTGAGTCCAGAGAGTGCACTGGCACCACTGGGGATGCACTGCAGTGAGTCCAGAGAGTGCACTGGCACCACTGGGATGCAGTGCACTGAGTCCACAGAGTGCACTGGCACCACAGGGGATACACTGCAGTGAGTCCAGAGAGTGCACTGGCACCACTGGGGATGCCATGCAGTGAGTCCACAGAGTGCACTGGCACCACTGTTCATTCAGTGATGTGAGTCCAGAGAGTGCACTGGCACCACTGGGGATGCAGTGCAGTGAGTCCAGAGAGTGCACTGGCACCACTGGGGATGCCATGCAGTGAGTCCAGAGAGTGCACTGGCACCACTGGGGATGCAATGCAGTGAGTCCAGAGAGTGCAATGGAACCACTGGGGATGCAGTGCAGTGAGTCCAGAGAGTGCACTGGCACCACTGGGGATGCACTGCAGTGAGTCCAGAGAGTGCACTGGCACCACTGGGGATGCAGTGCAGTGAGTCCAGAGAGTGCACTGGCACCACTGGGGCTGCACTGCAGTGACTCTAGAGAGTGCAGTGGCACCACTGGGGATTCACTTCAGTGAGTCCAGAGAGTGCACTGGCTCCACTGGGGATGCAGTGCAGTGAGTCCAGAGAGTGCAGTGGCAGCACTGGGGATGCAGTGCAGTGAGTCCAGAGAGTGCACTGGCACCACTGGTGATGCACTGCAGTGAGTCCAGAGAGTGCACTGGCACCACTGGGGATGCACTGCAGTGAGTCTAGAGAATGCACAGGCACCACTGGGGATGCAGAGCAGTGAGTCCAGAGAGTGCACTTGCACCACAGGGGATGCAATGCAGTGATTCCAGAGAGTGCACTGGCACCACTGGGAATGCACTGCAGTGAGTCCAGAGAGTGCACTGGCACCACTAGGGTTGCACTGCAGTGAGTCCAGAGAGTGCTCTGGCACCACTGGAGTTTTAGTGCAGTGAGTCCAGAGAGTGCACTGGCACCACTGTGGATGCAGTGCTGTGAGTCCAGAGAGTGCACTGGCACCACTGGGGATGCAGTGCAGTGAGTCCATAGAGTGCACTGGCACCACTGGGGTTGCACTGCAGTGAGTCCAGAGAGTGCACTGGCACCACTGGAGTTTTAGTGCAGTGAGTCCAGAGAGTGCACTGGCACCACTGGGGATGCAGTGCTGTGAGTCCAGAGAGTGCACCGGCACCACTGGGGATGCAGTGCAGTTAGTCCAGAGAGTGCTCTGGCACCACTGAGCTGCACTGCAGTGAGTCCAGAGATTGTACTGGCACCACTGGGGATGCACTGCAGTGAGTCCAGAGACTACACTGGGACCACTGGAGATGCAGTGCAGTGAGTCCAGAGAGTGCACTGGCACCACTGTTGATGCAGTGCAGTGAGTCCACAGAGGGCACTGGCACCACTGGGGATGCAGTGCAGTGAGTCCAGAGAGTGCACTGTCACCACTGGGGATGCACTGCAGTGCGTACAGAGAGCCACTAGCACCACTGGGGATGCACTGCAGTGAGTCCAGAGACTGCACTGGCTCCACTGGGGATGCAGTTCAGTGAGTCCAGAGAGTGCAATGGCACCACAGTGGATGCACTGCAGTGATTCCAGAGAGTGCACTGGCACCACTGTGGATGCAGTGCAGTGAGTCCAAAGAGTGCACTGGCACCACTGGGGATGCAGTGCAGTGAGTCCAGAGACTGCACTGTCACCAACTGGAAATGCACTGCAGTGAGTCCACAGAGTGCACTGGCACCACTGTTCATTTAGTGATGTGAGTCCAGAGAGTGCACTGGCACCACTGGGGATGCACCTCGGTGAGTCCAGAGAGTGCTCTGGGAACACTGGGGATGCAGCGCAGTGACTACAGAGAGTGCACTCTCTCCAATGGGGATGCACTGCAGTGAGTCCAGAGAGTGCACTGGCACCACTGGGGACGCAGTGCAGTGAGTCCAAAGAGTGCACTGGCACCACTGGGATGCAGTGCAGTGAGTCCAGAGAGTGCACTGGCACCACTGGGGATGCAGTGCAGTGAGTCCAGAGAGTGCACTGGCACCACTGGGGATGCAGTGCAGTGAGTCCAGAGAGTGCACTGGCACCACTGGGGATGCAGTGCAGTGAGTCCATAGAGTGCACTGGCACCACTGGGAATGCAGTGCAGTGAGTCCAGAGAGTGCACTGGCACCACTGGGGATGCACTGCAGTGAGTCCAGAGAGTGCACTGGCACCACTGGGGATGCAGTGCAGTGAGTCCAGAGAGAGCACTGGCACGACTGGGGATGCAATGCAGTGAGTCCAGAGAGTGCAATGGAACCACTGGCGATGCAGTGCAGTGAGTCCAGAGAGTGCACTGGCACCACTGGGGATGCAGTGCAGTGAGTCCAGAGAGTGCACTGGCACCACTGGGGATGCAGTGCAGTGAGTCCAGAGAGTGCACTGGCACAACAGGGGATGCACTGCAGTGACTCTAGAGAGTGCAGTGGCACCACTGGGGATTCACTGCAGTGAGTCCAGAGAGTGCACTGGCTCCACTGGGGATGCAGTGCAGTGAGTCCAGAGAGTGCAGTGGCAGCACTGGGGATGCAGTGCAGTGAGTCCAGAGAGTGCACTGGCACCACTGGGGATGCACTGCAGTGAGTCCAGAGAGTGCACTGGCACCTCTGGGGATGCACTGCAGTGAGTCTAGAAAATGCACTGGAACCACTGGGGATGCAGAGCAGTGAGTCCAGAGAGTGCACTTGCACCACAGGAGATGCAATGCAGTGATTCCAGAGGGTGCACTCGCACCACTGGGGATGCAGCACAGTGAGTCCAGAGAGTGCACTGTCAGCACTGGGGATGCAGTGCAGTGAGTCCAAAGAGTTCACTGGCACCACTGCGGATGCACTGCAGTGAGTCCGGAGAGTGCCCTGGCACCAATGGTGATGCAGTGCAGTCAGTCCAGAGAGTGCAGTGGCACCACTGGGGATGCAGTGCAGTGAGTCCAGAGAGTGCACTGGCACCACTGGGGATGCAATGCAGTGAGTGCAGAGAGTGCACTGGCACCACTGGGGATGCACTGCAGTGAGTCCAGAGAGTGCACTGGCACCACTGGGGATGCACTGCAGTGAGTCCAGAGAGTGCCCTGGCACTAATGGTGATGCAGTGCAGTGAGTCCAGAGAGTGCAGTGGCGTCACTGGGGATGCAGTGCAGTGAGTCCAGAGAGTGCACTGGCACCACTGGGGATGCAATGCAGTGAGTCCAGAGAGTGCACTGGCACCACTGGGGATGCAGTGCAGTGACTCCAGAGAGTGCACTGGCACCACTGGGGATGCACTGCAGTGATTCCAGAGAGTGCACTGGCACCACTGGGGATGCAGTGCAGTGAGTCCAGAGAGTGCACTGGCACCACTGGGGATGCAGTGCAGTGAGTCCAGAGAGTGCACTGGCACCACTGGGGATGCAGTGCTGTGACTCCAGAGAGTGCACTGGCACCACTGGGGATGCAGTGCAGTGAGTCCAGAGAGTGCACTGGCACCACTGGGGATGCAGTGCAGTGAGTCCAGAGAGTGCACTGTCAGCACTGGGGATGCAGTGCAGTGAGTGCAGAGAGTGCACTGGCACCACTGGCGATGCAGTGCAGTGGGTCCAGAGCGTGCACTGGCACCACTGAGAATGCAGTGCAGTGAGTCCAGAGAGGGCACTGTCAGCAATTGGGATGCAGTGCAGTGAGACCAGAGAGTGCACTGGCACCACTGGGGATGCAGTGCAGTGAGTCCTGAGAGTGCAATGGCACCACAGGGGATGCACTGCAGTGAGTCCAGAGAGTGTACTGGCACCACTGGGGATGCAGTGCAGTGAGTCCAGAGAGTGCACTGGCACCACTGGGGATGCAGTGCAGTGAGTCCAGAGAGTGCACTGGCACCAAATAGAGCTGCACTGCTGTGAGTCCTGAGATTGCACTGGCACCACTGTGGATGCACTGCAGTGAGTCCAGAGAGTTCTCTGGCACATATGGGGATGCACTGCAGTGAGTCCAGAGACTTCACAGGCACCACTGGGGATGCAGTACAGTGAGTCCAGAGAGTGCACTGGCACCACTGGGGATTCAGTTCAGTGAGTCCAGAGAGTGAACTGGCACCACTGGGGATTTAGTGCAGTGAGTCCAGAGAGTGCACTGGCACCTAAGGGGATTCACTGCAAGGCGTCCAGAGAGTGCACTGGCACCACTGGGGATGCACTGCAGTGAGTACAGAGAGTGCACTGGCACCTAAGGGGCTGCACTGCAGTGAGTCCAGTAAGTGCACTGGCACCACTTGGGCTGCACTGCGGTGAGTCCAGAGAGTGCACTGGCACCTCTGGGGATGCATTGCACTGAGAGCACAGAGTGCACTGGCACCACAGGGGTTACACTGCAGTGAGTCCAGAGAGTGCACTGGCACCACTGGGGATGCAGCACAGTGAGTCCAGAGAGTGCACTGTCACCACTGGGGATGCAGCGCAGTGACTACAGAGAGTGCACTGGCACCACTGGGGATGCACTGCAGTGAGTCCAGAGAGTGCACTGACACCAGTGGGGATGCACTGCAGTGGGTCAAGAGAGTGCACTGGCACCACTGGGGATGCAGTGCAGTGAGTCCAGAGATTGCACTGGCACCACAGGGGATGCAGTGCAGTGATTCCAGAGAGTGCACTGGCACCACTGGGGATGCACTTCAGTGAGTCCAGAGAGTGCAGTGGCACCACTGGGGATGCAGTGCAGTGAGTCCAGAGAGTGCACTGGCACCACTGGGGTTTTAGTGCAGTGAGTCCAGAGAGTGCACTGTCACCACTGGGGATGCACTGCAGTGAGTCCAGAGAGTGCCCTTGCACCACTGGGGATAAATTGCAGTGAGTCCAGACAGTGCACTGGCACCACTGGGGATGCACTGCAGTGCGTCCAGAGAGTTCTCTGGCATCACTGGGGATGCAGTTTAGTGATTCCAGAGAGTGCACCGGCCCAATGGGGATACACTGCAGTGAGTCCAGAGAGTGCACTGGCACCACTGGGGATGCAGTTCAGTGAGTCCAGAGAGTGCACTGGCACCACTGGGGATGCACTGCAGTGAGTCCACAGAGTGCTCTGGCACCACTGAGTTGCACTGCAGTGAGTCCTGAGAGTGCACTGGCTCCCCTGGGGATGCACTGCAGTGAGTCCAGGGACTACACTGGCACCACTGGGGATGCAGTGCAGTGAGTCCAGAAAGTGAACTGTCACCACTGGTGATGCAGTGCAGTGAGTCCAGAGAGTGCACTGGCACTACTGGGGATGCAGTGCACTGAGTCCAGAGAGTGCACTCTCAGCACTGGGGATGCACTGCACTGAGTGCAAAGAGTGCACTGGCACCAGTTGGGATGCAGTGCAGTGAGACCAGAGATTGCACTGGCACCACTGGGGATGCAGTGCAGTGAGTCCAGAGAGTGCACTGGCTCCAATGGGGATGCAGTGCAGTGAGTCCAGAGAGTGCACTGGCACCACTGGGGATGCAGTGCAGTGAGTCCTGAGAGTGAAATGGCACCACTGGGGATGCAGTGCAGTGAGTCCAGAGAGTGCACTGGCACCACTGGGGATGCAGTGCAGTGAGTCCAGAGAGTGCACTGGCACCACCGGGGATTCACTGCAGTGAGTCCAGATAGTGCACTGACACCACTGGGAATGCACTGCACTGAGTACAGAGAGTTCACTGGCACCCCAGGGGCTGCACTGCAGTGAGTCCAGAGAGTGCACTGGCACCACTGGGGATGCAATGCAGTGAGTCCAGAGAGTGCACTGGCACCACTGGGATGCAGTGCAGTGAGTCCAGAGAGTGCACTGGCACCACTGGGATGCAGTGCAGTGAGTCCACAGAGTGCACTGGCACCACAGGGGATACACTGCAGTGAGTCCAGAGAGTGCACTGGCACCACTGGGGATGCAGCACAGTGAGTCCAGAGAGTGAACTGTCACCACTGGGGACGCAGCGCAGTGACTACAGAGAGTGCACTGGCACCACTGGGGATGCACTGCAGTGAGTCCAGAGAGTGCACTGGCACCAGTGGGGATGCACTGCAGTGGGTCCAGAGCGTGCACTGGCACCACTGGGGATGCAGTGCAGTGAGTCCAGAGAGTGCACTGGCACCACTGGGGATGCACTGCAGTGAGTCCAGAGAGTGCAGTGGCACCACTGGGGATGCAGTGCACTGAGTCCAGAGAGTGCACTGGCACCACTGGGGATGCACTGCAGTGAGTCCAGAGAGTGCACTGGCACCAATGGGGATGCAGTGCAGTGACTCCAGAGACTGCACTGGCACTAATGGGGATGCAGTGCAGTGACTCGAAAGAGTGCACTGGCACCACTGCGGATGCACTGCAGTGAGTCCAGAGAGTGCACTGGCACCACTGGGGATGCACTGCAGTGAGTCCACAGAGTGCACTGGCACCACAGGGGATACACTGCAGTGAGTGCTGAGAGTGCCCTGGCACCACTGGGGATGCAGCACAGTGAGTCCAGAGAGTGAACTGTCACCACTGGGGACGCAGCGCAGTGACTACAGAGAGTGCACTGGCACCACTGGGGATGCACTGCAGTGAGTCCAGAGAGTGCACTGGCCCCACTGGGGATGCACTGCAGTGGGTCCAGAGCGTGCACTGGCACCACTGGGGATGCAGTGCAGTGAGTCCAGAGAGTGCACTGGCACCACTGGGGATGCACTGCAGTGAGTCCAGAGAGTGCAGTGGCACCACTGGGGATGCAGTGCAGTGAGTCCAGAGAGTGCACTGGCACCACTGGGGATGCACTGCGTTGATTCCAGAGAGTGCACTGGCACCACTGGGGATGCAGTGCAGTGAGTGCAGAGAGTGCACTGGCACCACTGGGGATGCAGTGCAGTGAGTGCAGAGAGTGCACTGGCACCACGGGGGATGCAGTGCAGTGACTCCAGAGACTGCACTGGCACTAATGGAGATGCAGTGCAGTGACTCGAAAGAGTGCACTGGCACCACTGCGGATGCACTGCAGTGAGTCCGGAGAGTGCCCTGGCACCAATGGTGATGCAGTGCAGTGAGTCCAGAGAGTGCACTGGCACCACTGGGGATGCACTGCAGTGAGTCCAGAGAGTGCACTGGCACCAGTGGGGATGCACTGCAGTGAGTCCAGAGAGTGCACTGGCACCACTGGGGATGCAGTGCAGTGAGTCCAGAGACTGCACTGGCACCACAGGTGTTTTAGTACAGTGAGTCCAGAGAGTGCACTGGCACCAATGGGGATGCAGTGCTGTGAGTCCAGAGAGTGCACTGTCAGCACTGGGGATGCAGTGCACTGAGTCCAGAGAGTGCACTGGCACCAATGGTGATGCAGTGCAGTGAGTCCGGAGAGTACACTGGCACCACTGGGGATGCAGTGCAGTGAGTCCAGAGAGTGCACTGGCACCACTGGGGATGCAGTGCAGTGAGTCCAAAGAGTGCAATGGCACCACAGGGGATGCACTGCAGTGAGTCCAGAGAGTGCACTGGCACCACTGGGGATGCAGTGCAGTGAGTCCAGAGAGTGCACTGGCACCTCTGGGGATGCAGTGCAGTTAGTCCAGAGAGTGCACTGGCACCTCTGGGGATGCAGTGCAGTGAGTCCAGAGAGTGCACTGGCACCGCTGGGGATTCAGTTCAGTGAGTCCAGAGAGTGAACTGGCACCACTGGGGATGTAGTGCAGTGAGTCCAGAGAGTGCACTGGCATCATTGGGGATTCACTGCAAGGAGTCCAGAGAGTGCACTGGCACCACTGGGGATTCAGTTCAGTGAGTCCAGAGAGTGAACTGGCACCACGGGGAATGCAGCGCAGTGACTACAGAGAGTGCACTGGCACCACCGGGGATGCACTGCTGTGAGTCCAGAGAGTGCACTGGCACCACTGGGGATGCAGTGCAGTGAGTCCAGAGAGTGCACTGGCACCAGTGGAGATGCACTGCAGTGAGTAAAGAGAATGCACTGGCACCATTGGGGTTGCAATGCAGTGAGTACAGAGAGTGCACTGGCACCACTGGGGATGCAGTGCTGTGAGTCCAGAGAGTGCACTGGCACCTTGGGGATGCAGTGCAGTGAGTCCAGAGAGTGCACTGGCACCACTGGGGATGCAGTGAAGTGAGTTCAGAGAGTGCACTGGCACCACTGGGGATGCACTGCAGTGAGTCCAGAGAGTGCACTGGCACCACTGGGATGCAGTGCACTGAGTCCACAGAGTGCACTGGCACCACAGGGGATACACTGCAGTGAGTCCAGAGAGTGCACTGGCACCACTGGGGATGCACTGCAGTGAGTCCAGAGAGTGAACTGGCACCGCTGCGGTTGCACCCCGGTGTTTTCAGAGAGTGCAGTGGCACCACTGGGGATGCAGTGCAGTGAGTCCAGAGAGTGCACTGGCACCACTGGGGATGCACTGCAGTGAGTCCAGAGAGTGCTCTGGCACCACTGGGTATGCAGTGCAGTGAGTCCAGAGAGTGCACTGGCACCACTGGGGATGCAGTGCAGTGAGTCCAGAGAGTGCACTGGCACCACTGGGGATGCAATGCAGTGAGTCCAGAGAGTGCACTGGCACCAATGGGATGCAGTGCAGTGAGTCCACAGATTGCACTGGCACCACAGGGGATACACGGCAGTGAGTCCAGAGAGTGCACTGGCACCACTAGGGATGCAGCACAGTGAGTCCAGAGAGTGAACTGTCACCACTGGGGACGCAGCGCAGTGACTCCAGAGAGTGCACTGGCACCACTGGGGATGCACTGCAGTGAGTCCAGAGAGTGCACTGGCACCAGTGGGGATGCACTGCAGTGGGTCCAGAGAGTGCACTGGCACCACTGGGGATGCAGTGCAGTGAGTCCAGTGAGTGCACTGGCACCAGTGGGGATGCACTGCAGTGAGTCCAGAGAGTGCACTGGCACCACTGGGGATGCAGTGCAGTGAGTCCAGAGAGTGCACTGGCACCACTGGTGATGCACTGCAGTGAGTCCAGAGAGTGCACTGGCACCACTGGGGATGCAGTGCAGTGAGTCCAGAGAGTGCACTGGCACTACTGGGGCTGCACTGCAGTGAGTCCAGAAAGTGCACAGGCACCACTGGGATGAAGTGCAGTGAGTCCACAGAGTGCACTGGCACCACAGGGGATACACTGCAGTGAGTCCAGAGAGTGCACTGGCACCACCGGGGATTCACTGCAGTGAGTCCAGAGAGTGCACTGGCACCACTGTTCATGCAGTGTAGTGAGTCCAGAGAGTGCACTGGCACCACAGGTGATGCAGTGCATGAGTGCAGAGAGTGCACTGGCACCACTGGGGATGCAGTGCAGTGAGTCCAGAGAGTGGACTGGCACCACCGGGGATTCACTGCAGTGAGTCCAGAGAGTGCACTGGCACCACTGTTCATGCAGTGTAGTGAGTCCAGAGAGTGCACTGGCACCACAGGTGATGCAGTGCATGAGTGCAGAGAGTGCACTGGCACCACCGGGGATTCACTGCAGTGAGTCCAGAGAGTGCACTGGCACCACCGGGGATTCACTGCAGTGAGTCCAGAGAGTGCACTGGCACCACTGTTCATGCAGTGTAGTGAGTTCAGAGAGTGCACTGGCACCACTGGGGATGCAGTGCATGAGTGCAGAGAGTGCACTGGCACCACTGGGGATGCAGTGCAATGAGTCCAGAGAGTGGACTGGCACCACCGGGGATTCACTGCAGTGAGTCCAGAGAGTGCACTGGCACCACTGGGGATGCAGTGCAGTGAGTGCAGAGAGTGCACTGGCACCAGTGGGGATGCAGTGCAGTGAGTCCAGATAGTCCACTGGCACCACTGGGGATGCAGTGCAGTGAGTCCAGAGAGTGCATTTGCACCACTGGGGATGCAGTGCAGTGAGTCCAGAGAGTGCACTGGCACCACTGGGGATGCACTGCAGTTCAGTCCAGAGAGTGCACTGTCACCACTGGGGATGCAGTGCAGTGAGTCCAGAGAGTGCACTGTCACCATTGGGGAGGCAGTGCAGTGAGTCCAGAGAGTGCACTGTCAGCACTGGGGATGCAGTGCAGGGAGTCCGGAGAGTGTACTGGCACCAGTGGGGATGGAGTGCAGTGAGTCCAGAGACTGCACTGGCACCACTGGGGATGCAGTGCAGTGAGTCCAGAGAGTGCACTGTCAGCACTGGGGATGCAGTGCAGGGAGTCCAGAGAGTGTACTGGCACCAGTGGGGATGGAGTGCAGTGAGTCCAGAGACTGCACTGGCACCACTGGGGATGCAGTGCAGTGAGTCCAGAGAGTGCACTGGCACCACTGGGGATGCAGTGCAGTGAGTCCAGAGACTGCACTGGCATCACTGGGGATGCAGTGCAGTGAGTCCAGAGACTGCACAGGCACCACTGGGGATGCACTGCAGTGAGTCCAGAAAGTGCACTGGCTCCACTGGTGATGCAGTGCCGTGAGTCCAGAGAGTGCACTGGCACCACTGGGGATGCAGTGCAGTGAGTTCAGAGAGTGTACTGGCACCCCTGGGGATGCAGTGCAGTGAGTCCAGAGAGTGCACTGGCACCACTGGGGATGCACTGCAGTGAGTCCAGAAAGTGCACTGGCTTCACTGGTGATGCAGTGCCGTGAGTCCAGAGAGTGCACTGGCACCACTGGGGATGCAGTGCAGTGACTACAGAGAGTGCACTGGCACCACTGGGGATGCAGTGCAGTGAGTGCAGAGAGTGCACTGGCACCAGTGGGGATGGAGTGCAGTGAGTCCAGAGACTGCACTGGCACCACTGGGGATGCAGTGCAGTGAGTCCAGAGAGTGCACTGGCACCACTGGGGATGCAGTGTAGTGAGTCCAGAGAGTGCACTGGCATCACTGGGGATGCAGTGCAGTGAGTCCAGAGACTGCACAGGCACCACTGGGGATGCACTGCAGTGAGTCCAGAAAGTGCACTGGCTCCACTGGTGATGCAGTGCCGTGAGTCCAGAGAGTGCACTGGCACCACTGGGGATGCAGTGCAGTGACGCCAGAGAGTGTACTGGCACCCCTGGGGATGCAGTGCAGTGAGTCCAGAGAGTGCACTGGCACCACTGGGGATGCACTGCAGTGAGTCCAGAAAGTGCACTGGCTCCACTGGTGATGCAGTGCCGTGAGTCCAGAGAGTGCACTGGCACCACTGGGGATGCAGTGCAGTGAGTCCAGAGAGTGCACTGGCACCACAGGGGATGCAGTGCAGTGAGTGCAGAGAGTGCACTGGCACCAGTGGGGATGCAGTGCAGTGAGTCGAGAGAGTGCACTGGCACCACCGGGGATTCACTGCAGTGAGTCCAGAGAGTGCACTGGCAACAGTGGCGATGCACTGCAGTAAGTGCAGAGAGTGCACTGGCACCACTGGGGATGCAGTTCAGTGAGTCCAGAGAGTGAACTGGCACCACTGGGGGTGCACCCCGGTGAGTCCAGAGAGTGCACTGGTACCACTGGGGATGCATTCCCGTGAGTCCAGAGAGTGCACTGGCAGCACTGGGGATGCAGTGCAGTGAGTCTAGAGAGTGCACTGGCACCATTGGGGATGCACTGCAGTGAGTCCAGAGACTGCACAGGCACCACTGGGGATGCACTGCAGTGAGTCCAGAGAGTGCACTGGCACCACTGGGGATGCACTGCAGTGAGTCCAGAGAGCGCACTGGCACCACTGGGGATGCAGTGCAGTGAGTGCAGAGAGTGCACTGGAACCACTGGGGATGCACTACAGTGAATCCAGAGAGTGCACTGGCACCACTGGGGATGCAGTGCAGTGAGTCCAGAGAGTGCACTGTCACCACTGGGGATGCACTGCAGTGAGTCCAGAGACTGCACTGGCACCACTGGGGATGCAGTGCACTGAGTCCAGAGAGTGCACTGGCACCACTGGGGATGCACTGCAGTGAATCCAGAGAGTGCACTGGCACCACTGGGGATGCAGTTCAGTGAGACCAGAGAGTGCACTTGCACCACTGGAGATGCACTGCAGTGAGTCCAGAGAGTGCACTGGCACCACCGGGGTTTCACTGCAGTGAGTCCAGAGAGTGCACTGGCACCACTGGGGATGCAGTGCAGTGAGTCCAGAGAGTGCACTGGCACCACTGGGGATGCACTGCAGTGAGTCCAGAAAGTGCACTGGCTTCACTGGTGATGCAGTGCCGTGAGTCCAGAGAGTGCACTGGCACCACTGGGGATGCAGTGCAGTGACTACAGAGAGTGCACTGGCACCACTGGGGATGCAGTGCAGTGAGTGCAGAGAGTGCACTGGCACCAGTGGGGATGGAGTGCAGTGAGTCCAGAGACTGCACTGGCACCACTGGGGATGCAGTGCAGTGAGTCCAGAGAGTGCACTGGCACCACTGGGGATGCAGTGTAGTGAGTCCAGAGAGTGCACTGGCATCACTGGGGATGCAGTGCAGTGAGTCCAGAGACTGCACAGGCACCACTGGTGATGCACTGCAGTGAGTCCAGAAAGTGCACTGGCTCCACTGGTGATGCAGTGCCGTGAGTCCAGAGAGTGCACTGGCACCACTGGGGATGCAGTGCAGTGACGCCAGAGAGTGTACTGGCACCCCTGGGGATGCAGTGCAGTGAGTCCAGAGAGTGCACTGGCACCACTGCGGATGCACTGCAGTGAGTCCAGAAAGTGTACTGGCTCCACTGGTGATGCAGTGCCGTGAGTCCAGAGAGTGCACTGGCACCACTGGGGATGCAGTGCAGTGAGTCCAGAGAGTGCACTGGCACCACAGGGGATGCAGTGCAGTGAGTGCAGAGAGTGCACTGGCACCAGTGGGGATGCAGTGCAGTGAGTCGAGAGAGTGCACTGGCACCACCGGGGATTCACTGTAGTGAGTCCAGAGAGTGCACTGGCAACAGTGGCGATGCACTGCAGTAAGTGCAGAGAGTGCACTGGCACCACTGGGGATGCAGTTCAGTGAGTCCAGAGAGTGCACTGGCACCACTGGGGGTGCACCCCGGTGAGTCCGGAGAGTGCACTGGTACCACTGGGGATGCATTCCCGTGAGTCCAGAGAGTGCACTGGCAGCACTGGGGATGCAGTGCAGTGAGTCTAGAGAGTGCACTGGCACCATTGGGGATGCACTGCAGTGAGTCCAGAGACTGCACAGGCACCACTGGGGATGCACTGCAGTGAGTCCAGAGAGTGCACTGGCACCACTGGGGATGCACTGCAGTGAGTCCAGAGAGCGCACTGGCACCACTGGGGATGCAGTGCAGTGAGTGCAGAGAGTGCACTGGAACCACTGGGGATGCACTACAGTGAATCCAGAGAGTGCACTGGCACCACTGGGGATGCAGTGCAGTGAGTCCAGAGAGTGCACTGGCACCACTGGGGATGCACTGCAGTGAGTCCAGAGACTGCACTGGCACCACTGGGGATGCAGTGCACTGAGTCCAGAGAGTGCACTGGCACCACTGGGGATGCACTGCAGTGAATCCAGAGACTGCACTGGCGCCACTGGGGATGCAGTTCAGTGAGACCAGAGAGTGCACTTGCACCACTGGAGATGCACTGCAGTGAGTCCAGAGAGTGCACTGGCACCACCGGGGTTTCACTGCAGTGAGTCCAGAGAGTGCACTGGCACCACTGGGGATGCAGTGCAGTGAGTCCAGAGAGTACACTAGCAACACTGGGGATGCTCTGCAGTAAGTGCAGAGAGTGCACTGGCACCACTGGGGATGCAGTGCAGTGAGTCCAGAAAGTGCACTGGCACCACTGGCGATGCACCCCGGTGAGTCCAGAGAGTGCAATGGAACCACTGGGGATGCACCCCGGTGAGTCCAGAGAGTGCACTGGCAGCACTGGGGATGCAGTGCAGTGAGTCCAGAGAGTGCACTGGCACCACTGGGGATGCACTGCAGTGAGTCCAGAGAGTGCACTGGCACCACTGGGGATGCAGTGCAGTGACTCCAGAGAGTGCACTGGCACCACTGGGGATGCAGTGCAGTGAGTGCAGAGAGTGCACTGGCACCACTGGGGATGCACTGCAGTGAGTCCAGATAGTGCACTGGCACCACTGGGGATGCACTGCAGTGAGTCCAGAGAGTGCACTGGCACCACTGGGGATGCAGTGCAGTGAGTCCAGAGAGTGCATTGGCACCACTGGGGATGCACTGCAGAGAGTCCAGAGAGTGTACTGGCACCACTGGGGATGCAGTGCAGTTGAGTCCAGAGAGTGCACTGGCACCACTGGGGATGCAGTGCAGTGAGTCCAGAGACTTCACAGGCACCACTGGGGATGCAGTACAGTGAGTCCAGAGAGTGCACTGGCACTACTGGGGATGCAGTTCAGTGAGTCCAGAGAGTACACTGGCACCACTGGGAATGCACTGCAGTGAGTACAGAGAGTGCACTGGCACCTAAGGGGCTGCACTGCAGTGAGTCCAGAGAGTGCACTGGCACCACTGGGGCTGCACTGCAGTGATTCCAGAGAGTGCACTGGCACCACTGGGGATGCAGTGCAGTGAGTCCAGAGAGTGCACTGGCACCACTGGGATGCAGTGCAGTGAGTCCACAGAGTGCACTGGCACCACAGGGGATGCAGTGCAGTGAGTCCAGAGAGTGCACTGGCACCACTGGGGATGCAGTGCAGTGAGTCCAGAGAGTGCACTGGCACCACTGGGGATGCAGCGCAGTGACTACAGAGAGTGCACTGGCACCACTGGGGATGCACTGCAGTGAGTCCAGAGAGTGCACTGGCACCACTGGGGATGCACTGCAGTGGGTCCAGAGAGTGCACTGGCACCACTGGGGATGCAGTGCAGTGAGTCCAGAGAGTGCACTGGCACCACTGGTGATGCACTGCAGTTAGTCCAGAGAGTGCACTAGCACCACTGGGGATGCAGTGCAGTGAGTCCACAGAGTGCACTGGCACCACTGGGGATGCAGTGCAGTGAGTCCAGAGATTGCACTGGCACCACTGGGGATGCAGTGCAGTGAGTCCAGAGAGTGCACTGGCACCACTGGGGATGCACTGCAGTGAGTCCAGAGAGTGCACTGGCTCCACTGGGGAAGCACTGCACTGAGTCCAGAGTGTGCACTGGCACCACTTGGCATGCAGTGCAGTGAGTACAGAGATTGCACTGGCACCACTGGGGATGCAGTGCAGTGACTCCAGAGAGTGCACTGGCACCACTGGGGATGCACTGCAGTGAGTCCAGAGAGTGCACTGGCACCACTGGGGATGCAGTGCAGTGAGTCCAGAGAGTGCACTGGCACCACTGGGGATGCAGTGCAGTGAGTGCAGAGAGTGCACTGGCACCACTGGGGATGCACTGCAGTGAGTCCAGAGAGTGCACTGGCACCACTGGGGATGCACTGCAGTGAGTCCAGAGAATGCACTGGCACTAATGGGGATGCAGTTCAGTGAGTCCAGAGAGTGCACTGGCACCACTGTTCATGCAGTGCAGTGAGTCCAGAGAGTGCACTGGCACCACTGGCGATGCAGTGCAGTGAGTCCAGAGAGTGCACTGGCACCACTGGGGATGCACTGCAGTGAGTCCAGAGAGTGCACTGTCAGCACTGGGGATGCAGTGCAGTGAGTCCAGAGACTGCACTGGCACCACTGGGGATGCAGTGCAGTGAGTCCAGAGAGTGCACTGGCACCACTGGGGATAAACTGCAGTGAGTCCAGACAGTGCACTGGCACCACTGTTGATGCAGTGCAGTGAGTCCACAGAGTGCACTGGCACCACTGGAGATGCACTGCAGTGAGTCCAGAGAGTTCACTGGCACCACTGGGGATGCAGTGCAGTGAGTCCAGAGATTGCACTGGCACCACTGGGGATGCAGTGCAGTGAGTCCAGAGAGTGCACTGGCACCACTGGGGATGCACTGCAGTGAGTCCAGAGAGTGCACTGGCTCCACTGGGGAAGCACTGCACTGAGTCCAGAGAGTGCACTGGCACCACTGGGCATGCAGTGCAGTGAGTACAGAGATTGCACTGGCACCACTGGGGATGCAGTGCAGTGAGTCCAGAGAGTGCACTGGCACCACTGGGGATGCACTGCAGTGAGTCCAGAGAGTGCACTGGCACCACTGGGGATGCACTGCAGTGAGTCCAGAGAGTGCACTGGCACCACTGGGGATGCAGTGCAGTGAGTGCAGAGAGTGCACTGGCACCACTGGGGATGCAGTGCAGTGAGTCCAGAGAGTGCACTGGCACCACTGGGGATGCACTGCAGTGAGTCCAGAGGGTTCTCTGGCACTAATGGGGATGCAGTTCAGTGAGTCCAGAGAGTGCACTGGCACCACTGTTCATGCAGTGCAGTGAGTCCAGAGAGTGCACTGGCACCACTGGGAATGCAGGGCAGTGAGTCCAGAGAGTGCACTGGCACCACTGGGGATAAACTGCAGTGAGTCCAGAGAGTGCACTGGCACCACTGCGGATGCACTGCAGTGAGTCCGGAGAGTGCCCTGGCACCACTGGGGATGCACTGCTGTGAGTCCAGAGACTAAACTGGCACCCTGGGGATGCAGTGCAGTGAGTCCAGAGAGTGCACTGGCACCACTGTTGATGCAGTGCAGTGAGTCCAGAGAGTGCACTGGCACCACTGGGGATGCAGTGCAGTGAGTCCAGAGAGTGCACTGGCACGACTGGGGATGCAGTGCAGTGAGCTCAGAGAGTGCACTGGCACCACTGGGGATGCAGTGCACTGAGTCCAGAGAGTGTACTGGCACCACTGGGGATGCAGTGCAGTGAGTCCAGAGAGTGCACTGGCACCACTGTTCATTCAGTGATGTGAGTCCAGAGAGTGCACTGGCACCACTGGGGATGCACTGCAGTGAGTCCAGAGAGTGCAGTGGCACCATTGGGGATGCAGTGCACTGAGTCCAGAGAGTGCACTGGCACCACTGGGGATGCAGTGCACTGAGTCCAGAGCGTGCACTGGCACCACTGGGGATGCAGTGCAGTGAGTCCAGAGAGTGCACTGGCACCACTGTTCATTCAGTGATGTGAGTCCAGAGAGTGCACTGGGAACACTGGGGATGCAGTGCAGTGAGTCCAGAGAGTGCACTGGCACCACTGGGGATGCAGTGCAGTGAGTCCAGAGACTGCACTGGCACCACAGGTGTTTTAGTACAGTGAGTCCAGAGAGTGCACTGGCACCAATGGGGATGCAGTGCTGTGAGTCCAGAGAGTGCACTGTCAGCACTGGGGATGCAGTGCACTGAGTCCAGAGAGTGCACTGGCACCAATGGTGATGCAGTGCAGTGAGTCCGGAGAGTACACTGGCACCACTGGGGATGCAGTGCAGTGAGTCCAGAGAGTGCACTGGCACCACTGGGGATGCAGTGCAGTGAGTCCAAAGAGTGCAATGGCACCACAGGGGATGCACTGCAGTGAGTCCAGAGAGTGCACTGGCACCACTGGGGATGCAGTGCAGTGAGTCCAGAGAGTGCACTGGCACCTCTGGGGATGCAGTGCAGTTAGTCCAGAGAGTGCACTGGCACCTCTGGGGATGCAGTGCAGTGAGTCCAGAGAGTGCACTGGCACCGCTGGGGATTCAGTTCAGTGAGTCCAGAGAGTGAACTGGCACCACTGGGGATGTAGTGCAGTGAGTCCAGAGAGTGCACTGGCATCATTGGGGATTCACTGCAAGGAGTCCAGAGAGTGCACTGGCACCACTGGGGATTCAGTTCAGTGAGTCCAGAGAGTGAACTGGCACCACGGGGAATGCAGCGCAGTGACTACAGAGAGTGCACTGGCACCACCGGGGATGCACTGCTGTGAGTCCAGAGAGTGCACTGGCACCACTGGGGATGCAGTGCAGTGAGTCCAGAGAGTGCACTGGCACCAGTGGAGATGCACTGCAGTGAGTAAAGAGAATGCACTGGCACCATTGGGGTTGCAATGCAGTGAGTACAGAGAGTGCACTGGCACCACTGGGGATGCAGTGCTGTGAGTCCAGAGAGTGCACTGGCACCTTGGGGATGCAGTGCAGTGAGTCCAGAGAGTGCACTGGCACCACTGGGGATGCAGTGAAGTGAGTTCAGAGAGTGCACTGGCACCACTGGGGATGCACTGCAGTGAGTCCAGAGAGTGCACTGGCACCACTGGGATGCAGTGCACTGAGTCCACAGAGTGCACTGGCACCACAGGGGATACACTGCAGTGAGTCCAGAGAGTGCACTGGCACCACTGGGGATGCACTGCAGTGAGTCCAGAGAGTGAACTGGCACCGCTGCGGTTGCACCCCGGTGTTTTCAGAGAGTGCAGTGGCACCACTGGGGATGCAGTGCAGTGAGTCCAGAGAGTGCACTGGCACCACTGGGGATGCACTGCAGTGAGTCCAGAGAGTGCTCTGGCACCACTGGGTATGCAGTGCAGTGAGTCCAGAGAGTGCACTGGCACCACTGGGGATGCAGTGCAGTGAGTCCAGAGAGTGCACTGGCACCACTGGGGATGCAATGCAGTGAGTCCAGAGAGTGCACTGGCACCAATGGGATGCAGTGCAGTGAGTCCACAGATTGCACTGGCACCACAGGGGATACACGGCAGTGAGTCCAGAGAGTGCACTGGCACCACTAGGGATGCAGCACAGTGAGTCCAGAGAGTGAACTGTCACCACTGGGGACGCAGCGCAGTGACTCCAGAGAGTGCACTGGCACCACTGGGGATGCACTGCAGTGAGTCCAGAGAGTGCACTGGCACCAGTGGGGATGCACTGCAGTGGGTCCAGAGAGTGCACTGGCACCACTGGGGATGCAGTGCAGTGAGTCCAGTGAGTGCACTGGCACCAGTGGGGATGCACTGCAGTGAGTCCAGAGAGTGCACTGGCACCACTGGGGATGCAGTGCAGTGAGTCCAGAGAGTGCACTGGCACCACTGGGGCTGCACTGCAGTGAGTCCAGAAAGTGCACAGGCACCACTGGGATGAAGTGCAGTGAGTCCACAGAGTGCACTGGCACCACAGGGGATACACTGCAGTGAGTCCAGAGAGTGCACTGGCACCACCGGGGATTCACTGCAGTGAGTCCAGAGAGTGCACTGGCACCACTGTTCATGCAGTGTAGTGAGTCCAGAGAGTGCACTGGCACCACAGGTGATGCAGTGCATGAGTGCAGAGAGTGCACTGGCACCACTGGGGATGCAGTGCAGTGAGTCCAGAGAGTGGACTGGCACCACCGGGGATTCACTGCAGTGAGTCCAGAGAGTGCACTGGCACCACTGTTCATGCAGTGTAGTGAGTCCAGAGAGTGCACTGGCACCACAGGTGATGCAGTGCATGAGTGCAGAGAGTGCACTGGCACCACCGGGGATTCACTGCAGTGAGTCCAGAGAGTGCACTGGCACCACCGGGGATTCACTGCAGTGAGTCCAGAGAGTGCACTGGCACCACTGTTCATGCAGTGTAGTGAGTTCAGAGAGTGCACTGGCACCACTGGGGATGCAGTGCATGAGTGCAGAGAGTGCACTGGCACCACTGGGGATGCAGTGCAATGAGTCCAGAGAGTGGACTGGCACCACCGGGGATTCACTGCAGTGAGTCCAGAGAGTGCACTGGCACCACTGGGGATGCAGTGCAGTGAGTGCAGAGAGTGCACTGGCACCAGTGGGGATGCAGTGCAGTGAGTCCAGATAGTCCACTGGCACCACTGGGGATGCAGTGCAGTGAGTCCAGAGAGTGCATTTGCACCACTGGGGATGCAGTGCAGTGAGTCCAGAGAGTGCACTGGCACCACTGGGGATGCACTGCAGTTCAGTCCAGAGAGTGCACTGTCACCACTGGGGATGCAGTGCAGTGAGTCCAGAGAGTGCACTGGCACCTGTGGGGGTGCACTGCAGTGAGTCCAGAGATTTCACTGGCACCTTTGGGGTTGAAGTGCAGTGAGTCCAGAGAGTGCACTGGCACCACTGGGGATGCAGTGCAGTGAGTCCAGAGAGTGCACTGGCACCACTGGGAATGCAGTGCAGTGACTCAGAGAGTGCACTGGCACCACTGGGGATGCACTGCAATGAGTCCAGATAGTGCACTGGCACCACTGGGGATGCACTGCAGTGAGTGCAGAGAGTGCACTGGCACCACTGGGGATGCAGTGCAGTGAGTCCACAGAGTGCCCTGGCACCACAGGGGATACACTGCAGTGAGTCCAGAGAGTGCACTGGCACCACTGGGGGTGCAGTGCAGTGAGTCCAGAGAGTGCACTGTCACCATTGGGGAGGCAGTGCAGTGAGTCCAGAGAGTGCACTGTCAGCACTGGGGATGCAGTGCAGGGAGTCCGGAGAGTGTACTGGCACCAGTGGGGATGGAGTGCAGTGAGTCCAGAGACTGCACTGGCACCACTGGGGATGCAGTGCAGTGAGTCCAGAGAGTGCACTGTCAGCACTGGGGATGCAGTGCAGGGAGTCCAGAGAGTGTACTGGCACCAGTGGGGATGGAGTGCAGTGAGTCCAGAGACTGCACTGGCACCACTGGGGATGCAGTGCAGTGAGTCCAGAGAGTGCACTGGCACCACTGGGGATGCAGTGCAGTGAGTCCAGAGACTGCACTGGCATCACTGGGGATGCAGTGCAGTGAGTCCAGAGACTGCACAGGCACCACTGGGGATGCACTGCAGTGAGTCCAGAAAGTGCACTGGCTCCACTGGTGATGCAGTGCCGTGAGTCCAGAGAGTGCACTGGCACCACTGGGGATGCAGTGCAGTGAGTTCAGAGAGTGTACTGGCACCCCTGGGGATGCAGTGCAGTGAGTCCAGAGAGTGCACTGGCACCACTGGGGATGCACTGCAGTGAGTCCAGAAAGTGCACTGGCTTCACTGGTGATGCAGTGCCGTGAGTCCAGAGAGTGCACTGGCACCACTGGGGATGCAGTGCAGTGACTACAGAGAGTGCACTGGCACCACTGGGGATGCAGTGCAGTGAGTGCAGAGAGTGCACTGGCACCAGTGGGGATGGAGTGCAGTGAGTCCAGAGACTGCACTGGCACCACTGGGGATGCAGTGCAGTGAGTCCAGAGAGTGCACTGGCACCACTGGGGATGCAGTGTAGTGAGTCCAGAGAGTGCACTGGCATCACTGGGGATGCAGTGCAGTGAGTCCAGAGACTGCACAGGCACCACTGGGGATGCACTGCAGTGAGTCCAGAAAGTGCACTGGCTCCACTGGTGATGCAGTGCCGTGAGTCCAGAGAGTGCACTGGCACCACTGGGGATGCAGTGCAGTGACGCCAGAGAGTGTACTGGCACCCCTGGGGATGCAGTGCAGTGAGTCCAGAGAGTGCACTGGCACCACTGGGGATGCACTGCAGTGAGTCCAGAAAGTGCACTGGCTCCACTGGTGATGCAGTGCCGTGAGTCCAGAGAGTGCACTGGCACCACTGGGGATGCAGTGCAGTGAGTCCAGAGAGTGCACTGGCACCACAGGGGATGCAGTGCAGTGAGTGCAGAGAGTGCACTGGCACCAGTGGGGATGCAGTGCAGTGAGTCGAGAGAGTGCACTGGCACCACCGGGGATTCACTGCAGTGAGTCCAGAGAGTGCACTGGCAACAGTGGCGATGCACTGCAGTAAGTGCAGAGAGTGCACTGGCACCACTGGGGATGCAGTTCAGTGAGTCCAGAGAGTGAACTGGCACCACTGGGGGTGCACCCCGGTGAGTCCAGAGAGTGCACTGGTACCACTGGGGATGCATTCCCGTGAGTCCAGAGAGTGCACTGGCAGCACTGGGGATGCAGTGCAGTGAGTCTAGAGAGTGCACTGGCACCATTGGGGATGCACTGCAGTGAGTCCAGAGACTGCACAGGCACCACTGGGGATGCACTGCAGTGAGTCCAGAGAGTGCACTGGCACCACTGGGGATGCACTGCAGTGAGTCCAGAGAGCGCACTGGCACCACTGGGGATGCAGTGCAGTGAGTGCAGAGAGTGCACTGGAACCACTGGGGATGCACTACAGTGAATCCAGAGAGTGCACTGGCACCACTGGGGATGCAGTGCAGTGAGTCCAGAGAGTGCACTGTCACCACTGGGGATGCACTGCAGTGAGTCCAGAGACTGCACTGGCACCACTGGGGATGCAGTGCACTGAGTCCAGAGAGTGCACTGGCACCACTGGGGATGCACTGCAGTGAATCCAGAGAGTGCACTGGCACCACTGGGGATGCAGTTCAGTGAGACCAGAGAGTGCACTTGCACCACTGGAGATGCACTGCAGTGAGTCCAGAGAGTGCACTGGCACCACCGGGGTTTCACTGCAGTGAGTCCAGAGAGTGCACTGGCACCACTGGGGATGCAGTGCAGTGAGTCCAGAGAGTGCACTGGCACCACTGGGGATGCACTGCAGTGAGTCCAGAAAGTGCACTGGCTTCACTGGTGATGCAGTGCCGTGAGTCCAGAGAGTGCACTGGCACCACTGGGGATGCAGTGCAGTGACTACAGAGAGTGCACTGGCACCACTGGGGATGCAGTGCAGTGAGTGCAGAGAGTGCACTGGCACCAGTGGGGATGGAGTGCAGTGAGTCCAGAGACTGCACTGGCACCACTGGGGATGCAGTGCAGTGAGTCCAGAGAGTGCACTGGCACCACTGGGGATGCAGTGTAGTGAGTCCAGAGAGTGCACTGGCATCACTGGGGATGCAGTGCAGTGAGTCCAGAGACTGCACAGGCACCACTGGGGATGCACTGCAGTGAGTCCAGAAAGTGCACTGGCTCCACTGGTGATGCAGTGCCGTGAGTCCAGAGAGTGCACTGGCACCACTGGGGATGCAGTGCAGTGACGCCAGAGAGTGTACTGGCACCCCTGGGGATGCAGTGCAGTGAGTCCAGAGAGTGCACTGGCACCACTGCGGATGCACTGCAGTGAGTCCAGAAAGTGCACTGGCTCCACTGGTGATGCAGTGCCGTGAGTCCAGAGAGTGCACTGGCACCACTGGGGATGCAGTGCAGTGAGTCCAGAGAGTGCACTGGCACCACAGGGGATGCAGTGCAGTGAGTGCAGAGAGTGCACTGGCACCAGTGGGGATGCAGTGCAGTGAGTCGAGAGAGTGCACTGGCACCACCGGGGATTCACTGCAGTGAGTCCAGAGAGTGCACTGGCAACAGTGGCGATGCACTGCAGTAAGTGCAGAGAGTGCACTGGCACCACTGGGGATGCAGTTCAGTGAGTCCAGAGAGTGCACTGGCACCACTGGGGGTGCACCCCGGTGAGTCCGGAGAGTGCACTGGTACCACTGGGGATGCATTCCCGTGAGTCCAGAGAGTGCACTGGCAGCACTGGGGATGCAGTGCAGTGAGTCTAGAGAGTGCACTGGCACCATTGGGGATGCACTGCAGTGAGTCCAGAGACTGCACAGGCACCACTGGGGATGCACTGCAGTGAGTCCAGAGAGTGCACTGGCACCACTGGGGATGCACTGCAGTGAGTCCAGAGAGCGCACTGGCACCACTGGGGATGCAGTGCAGTGAGTGCAGAGAGTGCACTGGAACCACTGGGGATGCACTACAGTGAATCCAGAGAGTGCACTGGCACCACTGGGGATGCAGTGCAGTGAGTCCAGAGAGTGCACTGGCACCACTGGGGATGCACTGCAGTGAGTCCAGAGACTGCACTGGCACCACTGGGGATGCAGTGCACTGAGTCCAGAGAGTGCACTGGCACCACTGGGGATGCAGTGCAGTGAGTCCAGAGAGTGCACTGGCACTTCTGGGGATGCAGTGCAGTGAGTGCAGAGAGTGCACTGGCACCACTGGGGATGCAGTGCAGTGAGTCCAGAGAGTGCACTGGCACTTCTGGGGATGCAGTGCAGTGAGTCCAGAGAGTGCACTGGCACCACTGGGGATGCAGTGCAGTGAGTCCAGAGAGTACACTAGCAACACTGGGGATGCTCTGCAGTAAGTGCAGAGAGTGCACTGGCACCACTGGGGATGCAGTGCAGTGAGTCCAGAAAGTGCACTGGCACCACTGGCGATGCACCCCGGTGAGTCCAGAGAGTGCAATGGAACCACTGGGGATGCACCCCGGTGAGTCCAGAGAGTGCACTGGCAGCACTGGGGATGCAGTGCAGTGAGTCCAGAGAGTGCACTGGCACCACTGGGGATGCACTGCAGTGAGTCCAGAGAGTGCACTGGCACCACTGGGGATGCAGTGCAGTGACTCCAGAGAGTGCACTGGCACCACTGGGGATGCAGTGCAGTGAGTGCAGAGAGTGCACTGGCACCACTGGGGATGCACTGCAGTGAGTCCAGATAGTGCACTGGCACCACTGGGGATGCACTGCAGTGAGTCCAGAGAGTGCACTGGCACCACTGGGGATGCAGTGCAGTGAGTCCAGAGAGTGCATTGGCACCACTGGGGATGCACTGCAGAGAGTCCAGAGAGTGTACTGGCACCACTGGGGATGCAGTGCAGTTGAGTCCAGAGAGTGCACTGGCACCACTGGGGATGCAGTGCAGTGAGTCCAGAGACTTCACAGGCACCACTGGGGATGCAGTACAGTGAGTCCAGAGAGTGCACTGGCACTACTGGGGATGCAGTTCAGTGAGTCCAGAGAGTACACTGGCACCACTGGGAATGCACTGCAGTGAGTACAGAGAGTGCACTGGCACCTAAGGGGCTGCACTGCAGTGAGTCCAGAGAGTGCACTGGCACCACTGGGGCTGCACTGCAGTGATTCCAGAGAGTGCACTGGCACCACTGGGGATGCAGTGCAGTGAGTCCAGAGAGTGCACTGGCACCACTGGGATGCAGTGCAGTGAGTCCACAGAGTGCACTGGCACCACAGGGGATGCAGTGCAGTGAGTCCAGAGAGTGCACTGGCACCACTGGGGATGCAGTGCAGTGAGTCCAGAGAGTGCACTGGCACCACTGGGGATGCAGCGCAGTGACTACAGAGAGTGCACTGGCACCACTGGGGATGCACTGCAGTGAGTCCAGAGAGTGCACTGGCACCACTGGGGATGCACTGCAGTGGGTCCAGAGAGTGCACTGGCACCACTGGGGATGCAGTGCAGTGAGTCCAGAGAGTGCACTGGCACCACTGGTGATGCACTGCAGTTAGTCCAGAGAGTGCACTGGCACCACTGGGGATGCAGTGCAGTGAGTCCACAGAGTGCACTGGCACCACTGGGGATGCAGTGCAGTGAGTCCAGAGATTGCACTGGCACCACTGGGGATGCAGTGCAGTGAGTCCAGAGAGTGCACTGGCACCACTGGGGATGCACTGCAGTGAGTCCAGAGAGTGCACTGGCTCCACTGGGGAAGCACTGCACTGAGTCCAGAGTGTGCACTGGCACCACTTGGCATGCAGTGCAGTGAGTACAGAGATTGCACTGGCACCACTGGGGATGCAGTGCAGTGACTCCAGAGAGTGCACTGGCACCACTGGGGATGCACTGCAGTGAGTCCAGAGAGTGCACTGGCACCACTGGGGATGCAGTGCAGTGAGTCCAGAGAGTGCACTGGCACCACTGGGGATGCAGTGCAGTGAGTGCAGAGAGTGCACTGGCACCACTGGGGATGCACTGCAGTGAGTCCAGAGAGTGCACTGGCACCACTGGGGATGCACTGCAGTGAGTCCAGAGAATGCACTGGCACTAATGGGGATGCAGTTCAGTGAGTCCAGAGAGTGCACTGGCACCACTGTTCATGCAGTGCAGTGAGTCCAGAGAGTGCACTGGCACCACTGGCGATGCAGTGCAGTGAGTCCAGAGAGTGCACTGGCACCACTGGGGATGCACTGCAGTGAGTCCAGAGAGTGCACTGTCAGCACTGGGGATGCAGTGCAGTGAGTCCAGAGACTGCACTGGCACCACTGGGGATGCAGTGCAGTGAGTCCAGAGAGTGCACTGGCACCACTGGGGATAAACTGCAGTGAGTCCAGACAGTGCACTGGCACCACTGTTGATGCAGTGCAGTGAGTCCACAGAGTGCACTGGCACCACTGGAGATGCACTGCAGTGAGTCCAGAGAGTTCACTGGCACCACTGGGGATGCAGTGCAGTGAGTCCAGAGATTGCACTGGCACCACTGGGGATGCAGTGCAGTGAGTCCAGAGAGTGCACTGGCACCACTGGGGATGCACTGCAGTGAGTCCAGAGAGTGCACTGGCTCCACTGGGGAAGCACTGCACTGAGTCCAGAGAGTGCACTGGCACCACTGGGCATGCAGTGCAGTGAGTACAGAGATTGCACTGGCACCACTGGGGATGCAGTGCAGTGAGTCCAGAGAGTGCACTGGCACCACTGGGGATGCACTGCAGTGAGTCCAGAGAGTGCACTGGCACCACTGGGGATGCACTGCAGTGAGTCCAGAGAGTGCACTGGCACCACTGGGGATGCAGTGCAGTGAGTGCAGAGAGTGCACTGGCACCACTGGGGATGCAGTGCAGTGAGTCCAGAGAGTGCACTGGCACCACTGGGGATGCACTGCAGTGAGTCCAGAGGGTTCTCTGGCACTAATGGGGATGCAGTTCAGTGAGTCCAGAGAGTGCACTGGCACCACTGTTCATGCAGTGCAGTGAGTCCAGAGAGTGCACTGGCACCACTGGGAATGCAGGGCAGTGAGTCCAGAGAGTGCACTGGCACCACTGGGGATAAACTGCAGTGAGTCCAGAGAGTGCACTGGCACCACTGCGGATGCACTGCAGTGAGTCCGGAGAGTGCCCTGGCACCACTGGGGATGCACTGCTGTGAGTCCAGAGACTAAACTGGCACCCTGGGGATGCAGTGCAGTGAGTCCAGAGAGTGCACTGGCACCACTGTTGATGCAGTGCAGTGAGTCCAGAGAGTGCACTGGCACCACTGGGGATGCAGTGCAGTGAGTCCAGAGAGTGCACTGGCACGACTGGGGATGCAGTGCAGTGAGCTCAGAGAGTGCACTGGCACCACTGGGGATGCAGTGCACTGAGTCCAGAGAGTGTACTGGCACCACTGGGGATGCAGTGCAGTGAGTCCAGAGAGTGCACTGGCACCACTGTTCATTCAGTGATGTGAGTCCAGAGAGTGCACTGGCACCACTGGGGATGCACTGCAGTGAGTCCAGAGAGTGCAGTGGCACCATTGGGGATGCAGTGCACTGAGTCCAGAGAGTGCACTGGCACCACTGGGGATGCAGTGCACTGAGTCCAGAGCGTGCACTGGCACCACTGGGGATGCAGTGCAGTGAGTCCAGAGAGTGCACTGGCACCACTGTTCATTCAGTGATGTGAGTCCAGAGAGTGCACTGGGAACACTGGGGATGCAGTGCAGTGAGTCCAGAGAGTGCACTGGCACCACTGGGGATGCAGTGCAGTGAGTGCAGAGAGTGCACTGGCACCACTGGGGATGCACTGCAGTGAGTCCAGAGAGTGCACTGGCACAACAGGGGATGCAGTGCAGTGACTCCAGAGAGTGCACTGGCACCACTGGGGATGCACTGCAGTGAGTCCAGAGAGTGCACTGGCACCACTGGGGATGCACTGCAGTGAGTCCACAGAGTGCACTGTCAGCACTGGGGATGCAGTGCAGTGAGTCCAGAGAGTGCACTGTCAGCACTGGGGATGCAGTGCAGTGAGTCCAGAGAGTGCACTGGCACCACTGGGGATGCAGTGCAGTGAGTCCAGAGAGTGCACTGGCACCTAAGGGGATGCACTGCAATGAGTCCAGAGAATGCACTGGCACCACTGGGGATGCAGTGCAGTGACTCGAAAGAGTGCACTGGCACCACTGCGGATGCACTGCAGTGAGTCCGGAGAGTGCCCTGGCACCAATGGTGATGCAGTGCAGTCAGTCCAGAGAGTGCAGTGGCACCACTGGGGATGCAATGCAGTGAGTCCAGAGAGTGCACTGGCACCACTGGGGATGCAATGCAGTGAGTGCAGAGAGTGCACTGGCACCACTGGGGATGCACTGCAGTGAGTCCAGAGAGTGCACTGGCACCACTGGGGATGCACTGCAGTGAGTCCAGAGAGTGCTCTGGGAACACTGGGGATGCAGTGCAGTGAGTGCAGAGAGCGCACTGGCACCACTGGGGATGCACTGCAGTGACGCGAAAGAGTGCACTGGCACCACTGCGGATGCACTGCAGTGAGTCCGGAGAGTGCCCTGGCACCAATGGTGATGCAGTGCAGTGAGTCCAGAGAGTGCAGTGGCGTCACTGGGGATGCAGTGCAGTGAGTCCAGAGAGTGCACTGGCACCACTGGGGATGCAATGCAGTGAGTCCAGAGAGTGCACTGGCACCACTGGGGATGCAGTGCAGTGACTCCAGAGAGTGCACTGGCACCACTGGGGATGCACTGCAGTGATTCCAGAGAGTGCACTGGCACCACTGGGGATGCAGTGCAGTGAGTCCAGAGAGTGCACTGGCACCACTGGGGATGCAGTGCAGTGAGTCCAGAGAGTGCACTGGCACCACTGGGGATGCAGTGCTGTGACTCCAGAGAGTGCACTGGCACCACTGGGGATGCAGTGCAGTGAGTTCAGAGAGTGCACTGGCACCACTGGGGATGCAGTGCAGTGAGCCCAGAGAGTGCACTGGCACCACTGGGGATGCAGTGCAGTGAGTGCAGAGAGTGCACTGGCACCACTGGCAATGCAGTGCAGTGGGTCCAGAGCGTGCACTGGCACCACTGGGGATGCAGTGCAGTGAGTCCATAGAGTGCAGTGGCACCACTGGGGATGCACTGCAGTGAGTCCAGAGAGTGCACTGGCACCACTGGGGATGCACTGCAGTGAGTCCAGAGAGTGCACTGGCACCACTGGGAATGCAGTGCAGTGAGTCCAGAGAGGGCACTGTCAGCAATTGGGATGCAGTGCAGTGAGACCAGAGAGTGCACTGGCACCACTGGGGATGCAGTGCAGTGAGTCCTGAGAGTGCAATGGCACCACAGGGGATGCACTGCAGTGAGTCCAGAGAGTGTACTGGCACCACTGGGGATGCAGTGCAGTGAGTCCAGAGAGTGCACTGGCACCACTGGGGATGCAGTGCAGTGAGTCCAGAGAGTGCACTGGCACCAAATGGAGCTGCACTGCTGTGAGTCCTGAGATTGCACTGGCACCACTGTGGATGCACTGCAGTGAGTCCAGAGAGTTCTCTGGCACATATGGGGATGCACTGCAGTGAGTCCAGAGACTTCACAGGCACCACTGGGGATGCAGTACAGTGAGTCCAGAGAGTGCACTGGCACCACTGGGGATTCAGTTCAGTGAGTCCAGAGAGTGCACTGGCACCACTGGGGATTTAGTGCAGTGAGTCCAGAGAGTGCACTGGCACCTAAGGGGATTCACTGCAAGGCGTCCAGAGAGTGCACTGGCACCACTGGGGATGCACTGCAGTGAGTACAGAGAGTGCACTGGCACCTAAGGGGCTGCACTGCAGTGAGTCCAGAGAGTGCACTGGCACCACTTGGGCTGCACTGCGGTGAGTCCAGAGAGTGCACTGGCACCTCTGGGGATGCATTGCACTGAGAGCACAGAGTGCACTGGCACCACAGGGGTTACACTGCAGTGAGTCCAGAGAGTGCACTGGCACCACAGGGGATGCAGCACAGTGAGTCCAGAGAGTGCACTGTCACCACTGGGGATGCAGCGCAGTGACTACAGAGAGTGCACTGGCACCACTGGGGATGCACTGCAGTGAGTCCAGAGAGTGCACTGACACCGGTGGGGATGCACTGCAGTGGGTCCAGAGAGTGCACTGGCACCACTGGGGATGCAGTGCAAGGAGTCCAGAGATTGCACTGGCACCACAGGGGATGCACTGCAGTGATTCCAGAGAGTGCACTGGCACCACTGGGGATGCACTTCAGTGAGTCCAG
Organism: Anser brachyrhynchus; assembly: GCF_964034855.1. Taxonomy (NCBI): domain Eukaryota; kingdom Metazoa; phylum Chordata; class Aves; order Anseriformes; family Anatidae; genus Anser; species Anser brachyrhynchus. The sequence continues at coordinate 83,230 of NW_027663859.1, read as the reverse complement.
AGAGTGCAGTGGCACCACTGGGGATGCAGTGCAGTGAGTCCAGAGAGTGCACTGGCACCACTGGGGTTTTAGTGCAGTGAGTCCAGAGAGTGCACTGTCAGCACTGGGGATGCAGTGCAGTGAGTCCAGAGAGTGCCCTTGCACCACTGGGGATAAATTGCAGTGAGTCCAGAGAGTGCACTGGCACCACTGGGGATGCAATGCAGTGAGTCCAGAGAGTGCACTGGCACCACTGGGGATGCAGTGCAGTGACTCCAGAGAGTGCACTGGCACCACTGGGGATGCACTGCAGTGATTCCAGAGAGTGCACTGGCACCACTGGGGATGCAGTGCAGTGAGTCCAGAGAGTGCACTGGCACCACTGGGGATGCAGTGCAGTGAGTCCAGAGAGTGCACTGGCACCACTGGGGATGCAGTGCTGTGACTCCAGAGAGTGCACTGGCACCACTGGGGATGCAGTGCAGTGAGTCCAGAGAGTGCACTGGCACCACTGGGGATGCAGTGCACTGAGCCCAGAGAGTGCACTGGCACCACTGGGGATGCAGTGCAGTGAGTGCAGAGAGTGCACTGGCACCACTGGCAATGCAGTGCAGTGGGTCCAGAGCGTGCACTGGCACCACTGGGGATGCAGTGCAGTGAGTCCATAGAGTGCAGTGGCACCACTGGGGATGCACTGCAGTGAGTCCAGAGAGTGCACTGGCACCACTGGGGATGCACTGCAGTGAGTCCAGAGAGTGCACTGGCACCACTGGGAATGCAGTGCAGTGAGTCCAGAGAGGGCACTGTCAGCAATTGGGATGCAGTGCAGTGAGTCCAGAGAGTGCACTGGCACCACTGGGGATGCAGTGCAGTGAGTCCTGAGAGTGCAATGGCACCACAGGGGATGCACTGCAGTGAGTCCAGAGAGTGTACTGGCACCACTGGGGATGCAGTGCAGTGAGTCCAGAGAGTGCACTGGCACCACTGGGGATGCAGTGCAGTGAGTCCAGAGAGTGCACTGGCACCAAATGGAGCTGCACTGCTGTGAGTCCTGAGATTGCACTGGCACCACTGTGGATGCACTGCAGTGAGTCCAGAGAGTTCTCTGGCACATATGGGGATGCACTGCAGTGAGTCCAGAGACTTCACAGGCACCACTGGGGATGCAGTACAGTGAGTCCAGAGAGTGCACTGGCACCACTGGGGATTCAGTTCAGTGAGTCCAGAGAGTGCACTGGCACCACTGGGGATTTAGTGCAGTGAGTCCAGAGAGTGCACTGGCACCTAAGGGGATTCACTGCAAGGCGTCCAGAGAGTGCACTGGCACCACTGGGGATGCACTGCAGTGAGTCCAGAGAGTGCACTGGCACCTAAGGGGCTGCACTGCAGTGAGTCCAGAGAGTGCACTGGCACCACTTGGGCTGCACTGCGGTGAGTCCAGAGAGTGCACTGGCACCTCTGGGGATGCATTGCACTGAGAGCACAGAGTGCACTGGCACCACAGGGGTTACACTGCAGTGAGTCCAGAGAGTGCACTGGCACCACTGGGGATGCAGCACAGTGAGTCCAGAGAGTGCACTGTCACCACTGGGGATGCAGCGCAGTGACTACAGAGAGTGCACTGGCACCACTGGGGATGCACTGCAGTGAGTCCAGAGAGTGCACTGACACCGGTGGGGATGCACTGCAGTGGGTCCAGAGAGTGCACTGGCACCACTGGGGATGCAGTGCAAGGAGTCCAGAGATTGCACTGGCACCACAGGGGATGCAGTGCAGTGATTCCAGAGAGTGCACTGGCACCACTGGGGATGCACTTCAGTGAGTCCAGAGAGTGCAGTGGCACCACTGGGGATGCAGTGCAGTGAGTCCAGAGAGTGCACTGGCACCACTGGGGTTTTAGTGCAGTGAGTCCTGAGAGTGCACTGTCAGCACTGGGGATGCAGTGCAGTGAGTCCAGAGAGTGCCCTTGCACCACTGGGGATAAATTGCAGTGAGTCCAGACAGTGCACTGGCACCACTGGGGATGCACTGCAGTGCGTCCAGAGAGTTCTCTGGCATCACTGGGGATGCAGTTTAGTGATTCCAGAGAGTGCACCGGCCCAATGGGGATACACTGCAGTGAGTCCAGAGAGTGCACTGGCACCACTGGGGATGCAGTTCAGTGAGTGCAGAGAGTGCACTGGCACCACTGGGGATGCACTGCAGTGAGTCCACAGAGTGCTCTGGCACCACTGAGTTGCACTGCAGTGAGTCCAGAGAGTGCACTGGCACCACTGGGGATGCACTGCAGTGAGTCCGGAGAGTGCCCTGGCACCAATGGTGATGCAGTGCAGTGAGTCCAGAGAGTGCACTGGCACCACTGGGGATGCACTGCAGTGAGTCCGGAGAGTGCCCTGGCACCAATGGTGATGCAGTGCAGTGAGTCCAGAGAGTGCACTGGCACCACTGGGGATGCAGTGCAGTGAGTCCAGAGAGTGCACTGGCACCACGGGGGATGCACTGCAGTGAGTCCAAAGAGTTCTCTGGCACCACTGGGGATGCAGTTTAGTGAGTCCAGAGAGTGCACCGGCTCCAATGGGGATACACTGCAGTGAGTCCAGAGACTGCACTGGCACCACTGGGGATGCAGTGCAGTGAGTCCAGAGAGTGCACTGGCACCACTGATCTGCACTGCAGTGAGTCCAGTAATTGCACTGGCACCACTGGGGATGCACTGCTGTGAGCCCAGAGACTACACTGGCACCACTGGGGATGCAGTGCAGGGAGTCCAGAGAGTGCACTGGCACCACTGTTGATGCAGTGCAGTGAGTCCAGAGAGTGCACTGGCACCACTGGGGATGCAGTGCAGTGAGTCCAGAGAGTGCACTGGCACCACTGGGGATGCAGTGCAGTGAGCTCAGAGAGTGCACTGGCACCACTGGGGATGCACCCCGGTGAGTCCAGAGAGTGCACTGGCACCACTGGGGATGCACTGCAGTGAGTCCAGAGAGTGCACTGGCACCTTTGGGGATGCAGTGCAGTGAGTCCAGAGAGTGCACTGGCACCACTGGGGATGCAGTGCACTGAGTCCTGAGAGTGCACTGTCAGCACTGGGGATGCACTGCAGTGAGTCCAGAGAGTGCAGTGGCACCACTGGGGATGCAGTGCAGTGAGTCCAGAGAGTGCACTGGCACCACTGGGGATGCAATGCAGTTAGTCCAGAGAGTGCACTGGCTCCAATGGGGATGCAGTGCAGTGAGTCCAGAGAGTGCACTGGCACCACTGGGGATGCAGTGCAGTGAGTCCTGAGAGTGCAATGGCACCACAAGTGATGCACTGCAGTGAGTCCAGAGAGTGCACTGGCACCACTGGGGATGCAGTGCAGTGAGTCCAGAGAGTGCACTGGCACCACTGGGGATGCACTGCAGTGAGTCCAGAGAGTGCACTGGCACCTAAGGGGATGCAGTGCAGTGAGTCCAGAGAGTGCACTGGCACCACTGGGGATGCACTGCAGTGAGTCCAGAGAGTGCCCTTGCACCACTGGGGATAAACTGCAGTGAGTCCAGACAGTGCACTGGCACCACTGGGGATGCACTGCAGTGAGTCCAGAGAGTTCTCTGGCACCTATGGGGATGCAGTTTAGTGATTCCAGAGAGTGCACCGGCTCCAATGGGGATAGACTGCAGTGAGTCCAGAGAGTGCACTGGCACCACTGGGGATGCACTGCAGTGAGTCCAGAGAGTGCACTGGCACCACTGGGGATGCACTGCAGTGAGTCCAGAGAGCCACTGGCACCACTGGGGATGCACTGCAGTGAGTCCAGAGAGTGCACTGGCACCATTGGGGATGCAGTGCACTGAGTCCAGAGAGTGCACTGGCACCACTGGGGATGCAGTGCACTGAGTCCAGAGAGTGCACTCTCAGCACTGGGGATGCAGTGCAGTGAGTCCAGAGAGTGCACTGGCACCACTGGGGATGCAGTTCAGTGAGTCCAGAGAGTGCACTGGCACCACAGGGGATTCACTGCAGTGAGTCCAGAGAGTGCACTGACACCACTGGGAATTCACTGCAATGAGTCCAGAGAGTGCACTGGCACCTCAGGGGCTGCACTGCAGTGAGTCCAGAGAGTGCACTGGCACCACTGGGGATGCACTGCAGTGAGTCCAGAGAGTGCACTAGCACCACTGGGGATGCACTGCAGTGGGTCCAGAGCGTGCACTGGCACCACTGGGGATGCAGTGCAGTGAGTCCAGAGAGTGCACTGGCACCACTGGGGATGCAGTGCAGTGAGTCCAGAGAGTGCACTGGCACCACTGGGGATGCTGTGCAGTGAGTCCAGAGAGTGCACTGGCACCACTGGGGATGCACTGCAGTGAGTCCAGAGAGTGCACTGGCACCACTGGGGATGCAGTGCAGTGAGTCCAGAGAGTGCACTGCCACCACTGGAGATGCACTGCAGTGAGTCCAGAGAGTGCACTGGCTCCACTGGGGATGCAGTGCAGTGAGACCAGAGAGTGCACTGGCACCACTGGGGATGCAATGCAGTGAGTCCAGAGAGTGCAATGGAACCACTGGGGATGCAGTGCAGTGAGTCCAGAGAGTGCACTGGCACCACTGGGGATGCAGTGCAGTGAGTCCAGAGAGTGCACTGGCACTTCTGGGGATGCACTGCAGTGACTCCAGAAAGTGCACTTGCACCACTGGGGATGCACTGCAGTGAGTCCAGAGAGTGCACTAGCACCACTGGTGATGCAGTGCAGTGAGTCCAGAGAGTGCAGTGGCACCACTGGGGATGCAGTGCAATGAGTCCAGAGAGTGCACTGGCACCACTGGGAATGCAGTGCAGTGAGTCCAGAGAGTACACTGGCACCACTGGGGATGCACTGCAGTGAGTCCAGAGAACGCACTGGCACTAATGGGGATGCAGTGCAGTGACTCGAAAGAGTGCACTGGCACCACTGCGGATGCACTGCAGTGAGTCCGGAGAGTGCCCTGGCACCAATGGTGATGCAGTGCAGTGAGTCCAGAGAGTGCACTGGCACCACTGGGGATGCACTGCAGTGAGTCCAGAGAGTGCACTGGCACCCCTGGGGATGCAGTGCACTGAGTCCAGAGAGTGCACTGGCACCACTGGGGATGCACTGCAGTGAGTGCAGAGAGTTCTCTGGCACCACTGGGGATGCAGTTTAGTGAGTCCAGAGAGTGCACCGGCTCCAATGGGGATACACTGCAGTGAGTCCAGAGAGTGCACTGGCACCAATGGGGATGCAGTGCTGTGAGTCCAGAGAGTGCCCTTGCACCACTGGGGATAAACTGCAGTGAGTCCAGAGAGTGCACTGGCACCACTGGGGATGCAGTGCAGTGAGTCCAGAGAGTGCACTGGCACCACTGGGGATGCAGTTTAGTGAGTCCAGAGAGTGCACAGGCTCCAATGGGGATACACACCGGTCAGTCCAGAGAGTGCACTGGCACCACTGGGGATGCAGTGCAGTGAGTCCAGAGAGTGCACTGGCACCACTGGGGATGCAGTACAGTGAGCCCAGAGAGTGCTCTGGCACCACTGAGCTGCACTGCAGTGAGTCCAGTAATTGCACTGGCACCACTGGGGATGCACTGCTGTGTGTCCAGAGACTACACTGGCACCACTGGGGATGCAGTGCAGTGAGTCCAGAGAGTGCACTGGCACCACTGGGGATGCACCCCGGTGAGTCCAGAGAGTGCACTGGCACCACTGGGGATGCAGTGCAGTGAGTCCAGAGAGTGCACTGGCACCACTGGGGATGCAGTGCAGTGAGCTCAGAGTGCACTGGCACCACTGGGGATGCAGTGCAGTGAGTCCAGAGAGTGCACTGGCACCACTGGGGATGCACTGCAGTGACTCCAGAGAGTGCACAGGCACCACAGGGGATGCAGTGCAGTGAGTCCAGAGAGTGCACTGGCACCACTGGGGATGCAATGCAGTTAGTCCAGAGAGTGCACTGGCTCCACTGGGGATGCAGTGCAGTGAGTCCAGAGACTGCACTGGCACCAATGGGGATGCAGTGCTGTGAGTCCAGAGAGTGCCCTTGCACAACTGGGGATAAACTGCAGTGAGTCCAGACAGTGCACTGGCACCACAGGGGATGCAGTGCAGTGAGTCCAGAGAGTTCTCTGGCACCACTGGGGATGCAGTTTAGTGAGTCCAGAGAGTGCACCAGCTCCAATGGGGATACACCCCGGTGAGTCCAGAGAGTGCACTGGCACCACTGGGGATGCAGTGCAGTGAGTCCAGAGAGTGCACTGGCACCACTGGGGATGCACTGCAGTGAGTCCAGAGAGTGCTCTGGCACCACTGGAGATGCACTGCAGTGAGTCCAGAGAGTGCACTGGCACCACTGGGGATGCAGTGCAGTGAGTCCAGAGAGTGCACTGGCACCACTGGGGATGCAATGCAGTGAGTCCAGAGAGTGCAATGGAACCACTGGGGATGCAGTGCAGTGAGTGCAGAGAGTGCACTGGCACCACTGGGGATGCAGTGCAGTGAGTCCAGAGAGTGCACTGGCACTTCTGGGGATGCAGTGCAGTGAGTGCAGAGAGTGCACTAGTACAACAGGTGATGCACTGCAGTGACTCCAGAAAGTGCACTTGCACCACTGGGGATGCACTGCAGTGAGTCCAGAGAGTGCACTAGCACCACTGGGGATGCAGTGCAGTGAGTCCAGAGAGTGCACTGTCACCACTGGGGATGCAGTGCAGTGAGTCCAGAGAGTGCACTGGCACCACTGGTGATGCAGTGCAGTGAGTCCAGAGAGTACACTGGCACCACTGGGGATGCACTGCAGTGAGTCCAGAGAATGCACTGGCACTAATGGGGATGCAGTGCAGTGACTCGAAAGAGTGCACTGGCACCACTGCGGATGCACTGCAGTGAGTCCGGAGAGTGCCCTGGCACCAATGGTGATGCAGTGCAGTGAGTCCAGAGAGTGCACTGGCACCACTGGGGATGCACTGCAGTGAGTCCAGAGAGTGCACTGGCACCACTGGGGATGCAGTGCAGTGAGTCCAGAGAGTACACTGGCACCACTGGGGATGCACTGCAGTGAGTCCAGAGAATGCACTGGCACTAATGGGGATGCAGTGCAGTGACTCGAAAGAGTGCACTGGCACCACTGGGGATGCACTGCAGTGAGTCCGGAGAGTGCCCTGGCACCAATGGTGATGCAGTGCAGTGAGTCCAGAGAGTGCACTGGCACCACTGGGGATGCAGTGCAGTGAGTCCAGAGACTGCACTGGCACCACAGGGGTTTTAGTGCAGTGAGTCCAGAGAGTGCACTGGCACCACTGGGGATGCACTGCTGTGAGTCCAGAGAGTGCCCTTGCACCACTCGGGATAAACTGCAGTGAGTCCAGACAGTGCACTGGCACCACTGGGGATGCACTGCAATGAGTCCAGAGAGTTCTCTGGCACCACTGGGTATGCAGTTTAGTTAGTCCAGAGAGTGCACCGGCTCCAATGGGGATACACTGCAGTGAGTCCAGAGAGTGCACTGGCAACAATGGGGATGCAGTGCTGTGAGTCCAGAGAGTGCCCTTGCACCACTGGGGATAAACTGCAGTGAGTCCAGACAGTGCACTGGCACCACTGGGGATGCACTGCAGTGAGTCCAGAGAGTTCTCTGGCACCACTGGGGATGCAGTTTAGTGAGTCCAGAGAGTGCACCGGCTCCAATGGGGATACACCCCGGTGAGTCCAGAGAGTGCACTGGCACCACTGGGGATGCAGTTCAGTGAGTCCAGAGAGTGCACTGGCACCACTGGGGATGCAGTGCAGTGAGTCCAGAGAGTGAACTGGCACATAAGGGGATGCAGTGCAGTGAGTCCAGAGAGTGCACTGGCACCACCGGGGATTCACTGCAGTGAGTCCAGAGAGTGCACTGGCACCACTTGGAATGCACTGCAGTGAGTCCAGAGAGTGCTCTGGCACCTCAGGGGCTGCAATGCAGTGAGTCCAGAGAGTGCACTGGCACCACTGGGGATGCACTGCAGTGAGTCCAGAGAGTGCACTGGCACCACTGGGGATGCACTGCAGTGAGTCCAGAGAGTTCTCTGGCACCACTGGGGATGCAGTTTAGTGAGTCCAGAGAGTGCACCGGCTCCAATGGGGATACACTGCAGTGAGTCCAGAGAGTGCACTGGCACCAATGGGGATGCAGTGCTGTGAGTCCAGAGAGTGCCCTTGCACCACTGGGGATAAACTGCAGTGAGTCCAGAGAGTGCACTGGCACCACTGGGGATGCACTGCAGTGAGTCCAGAGACTGCACTGGCACCACTGGGGATGCAGTGCAGTGAGTCCAGAGAGTGCACTGGCACCACTGATCTGCACTGCAGTGAGTCCAGTAATTGCACTGGCACCACTGGGGATGCACTGCTGTGAGCCCAGAGACTACACTGGCACCACTGGGGATGCAGTGCAGGGAGTCCAGAGAGTGCACTGGCACCACTGTTGATGCAGTGCAGTGAGTCCAGAGAGTGCACTGGCACCACTGGGGATGCAGTGCAGTGAGTCCAGAGAGTGCACTGGCACCACTGGGGATGCAGTGCAGTGAGCTCAGAGAGTGCACTGGCACCACTGGGGATGCACCCCGGTGAGTCCAGAGAGTGCACTGGCACCACTGGGGATGCACTGCAGTGAGTCCAGAGAGTGCACTGGCACCTTTGGGGATGCAGTGCAGTGAGTCCAGAGAGTGCACTGGCACCACTGGGGATGCAGTGCACTGAGTCCTGAGAGTGCACTGTCAGCACTGGGGATGCACTGCAGTGAGTCCAGAGAGTGCAGTGGCACCACTGGGGATGCAGTGCAGTGAGTCCAGAGAGTGCACTGGCACCACTGGGGATGCAATGCAGTTAGTCCAGAGAGTGCACTGGCTCCAATGGGGATGCAGTGCAGTGAGTCCAGAGAGTGCACTGGCACCACTGGGGATGCAGTGCAGTGAGTCCTGAGAGTGCAATGGCACCACAAGTGATGCACTGCAGTGAGTCCAGAGAGTGCACTGGCACCACTGGGGATGCAGTGCAGTGAGTCCAGAGAGTGCACTGGCACCACTGGGGATGCACTGCAGTGAGTCCAGAGAGTGCACTGGCACCTAAGGGGATGCAGTGCAGTGAGTCCAGAGAGTGCACTGGCACCACTGGGGATGCACTGCAGTGAGTCCAGAGAGTGCCCTTGCACCACTGGGGATAAACTGCAGTGAGTCCAGACAGTGCACTGGCACCACTGGGGATGCACTGCAGTGAGTCCAGAGAGTTCTCTGGCACCTATGGGGATGCAGTTTAGTGATTCCAGAGAGTGCACCGGCTCCAATGGGGATAGACTGCAGTGAGTCCAGAGAGTGCACTGGCACCACTGGGGATGCACTGCAGTGAGTCCAGAGAGTGCACTGGCACCACTGGGGATGCACTGCAGTGAGTCCAGAGAGCCACTGGCACCACTGGGGATGCACTGCAGTGAGTCCAGAGAGTGCACTGGCACCATTGGGGATGCAGTGCACTGAGTCCAGAGAGTGCACTGGCACCACTGGGGATGCAGTGCACTGAGTCCAGAGAGTGCACTCTCAGCACTGGGGATGCAGTGCAGTGAGTCCAGAGAGTGCACTGGCACCACTGGGGATGCAGTTCAGTGAGTCCAGAGAGTGCACTGGCACCACAGGGGATTCACTGCAGTGAGTCCAGAGAGTGCACTGACACCACTGGGAATTCACTGCAATGAGTCCAGAGAGTGCACTGGCACCTCAGGGGCTGCACTGCAGTGAGTCCAGAGAGTGCACTGGCACCACTGGGGATGCACTGCAGTGAGTCCAGAGAGTGCACTAGCACCACTGGGGATGCACTGCAGTGGGTCCAGAGCGTGCACTGGCACCACTGGGGATGCAGTGCAGTGAGTCCAGAGAGTGCACTGGCACCACTGGGGATGCAGTGCAGTGAGTCCAGAGAGTGCACTGGCACCACTGGGGATGCTGTGCAGTGAGTCCAGAGAGTGCACTGGCACCACTGGGGATGCACTGCAGTGAGTCCAGAGAGTGCACTGGCACCACTGGGGATGCAGTGCAGTGAGTCCAGAGAGTGCACTGCCACCACTGGAGATGCACTGCAGTGAGTCCAGAGAGTGCACTGGCTCCACTGGGGATGCAGTGCAGTGAGACCAGAGAGTGCACTGGCACCACTGGGGATGCAATGCAGTGAGTCCAGAGAGTGCAATGGAACCACTGGGGATGCAGTGCAGTGAGTCCAGAGAGTGCACTGGCACCACTGGGGATGCAGTGCAGTGAGTCCAGAGAGTGCACTGGCACTTCTGGGGATGCACTGCAGTGACTCCAGAAAGTGCACTTGCACCACTGGGGATGCACTGCAGTGAGTCCAGAGAGTGCACTAGCACCACTGGTGATGCAGTGCAGTGAGTCCAGAGAGTGCAGTGGCACCACTGGGGATGCAGTGCAATGAGTCCAGAGAGTGCACTGGCACCACTGGGAATGCAGTGCAGTGAGTCCAGAGAGTACACTGGCACCACTGGGGATGCACTGCAGTGAGTCCAGAGAACGCACTGGCACTAATGGGGATGCAGTGCAGTGACTCGAAAGAGTGCACTGGCACCACTGCGGATGCACTGCAGTGAGTCCGGAGAGTGCCCTGGCACCAATGGTGATGCAGTGCAGTGAGTCCAGAGAGTGCACTGGCACCACTGGGGATGCACTGCAGTGAGTCCAGAGAGTGCACTGGCACCCCTGGGGATGCAGTGCACTGAGTCCAGAGAGTGCACTGGCACCACTGGGGATGCACTGCAGTGAGTGCAGAGAGTTCTCTGGCACCACTGGGGATGCAGTTTAGTGAGTCCAGAGAGTGCACCGGCTCCAATGGGGATACACTGCAGTGAGTCCAGAGAGTGCACTGGCACCAATGGGGATGCAGTGCTGTGAGTCCAGAGAGTGCCCTTGCACCACTGGGGATAAACTGCAGTGAGTCCAGAGAGTGCACTGGCACCACTGGGGATGCAGTGCAGTGAGTCCAGAGAGTGCACTGGCACCACTGGGGATGCAGTTTAGTGAGTCCAGAGAGTGCACAGGCTCCAATGGGGATACACACCGGTCAGTCCAGAGAGTGCACTGGCACCACTGGGGATGCAGTGCAGTGAGTCCAGAGAGTGCACTGGCACCACTGGGGATGCAGTACAGTGAGCCCAGAGAGTGCTCTGGCACCACTGAGCTGCACTGCAGTGAGTCCAGTAATTGCACTGGCACCACTGGGGATGCACTGCTGTGTGTCCAGAGACTACACTGGCACCACTGGGGATGCAGTGCAGTGAGTCCAGAGAGTGCACTGGCACCACTGGGGATGCACCCCGGTGAGTCCAGAGAGTGCACTGGCACCACTGGGGATGCAGTGCAGTGAGTCCAGAGAGTGCACTGGCACCACTGGGGATGCAGTGCAGTGAGCTCAGAGTGCACTGGCACCACTGGGGATGCAGTGCAGTGAGTCCAGAGAGTGCACTGGCACCACTGGGGATGCACTGCAGTGACTCCAGAGAGTGCACAGGCACCACAGGGGATGCAGTGCAGTGAGTCCAGAGAGTGCACTGGCACCACTGGGGATGCAATGCAGTTAGTCCAGAGAGTGCACTGGCTCCACTGGGGATGCAGTGCAGTGAGTCCAGAGACTGCACTGGCACCAATGGGGATGCAGTGCTGTGAGTCCAGAGAGTGCCCTTGCACAACTGGGGATAAACTGCAGTGAGTCCAGACAGTGCACTGGCACCACAGGGGATGCAGTGCAGTGAGTCCAGAGAGTTCTCTGGCACCACTGGGGATGCAGTTTAGTGAGTCCAGAGAGTGCACCAGCTCCAATGGGGATACACCCCGGTGAGTCCAGAGAGTGCACTGGCACCACTGGGGATGCAGTGCAGTGAGTCCAGAGAGTGCACTGGCACCACTGGGGATGCACTGCAGTGAGTCCAGAGAGTGCTCTGGCACCACTGGAGATGCACTGCAGTGAGTCCAGAGAGTGCACTGGCACCACTGGGGATGCAGTGCAGTGAGTCCAGAGAGTGCACTGGCACCACTGGGGATGCAATGCAGTGAGTCCAGAGAGTGCAATGGAACCACTGGGGATGCAGTGCAGTGAGTGCAGAGAGTGCACTGGCACCACTGGGGATGCAGTGCAGTGAGTCCAGAGAGTGCACTGGCACTTCTGGGGATGCAGTGCAGTGAGTGCAGAGAGTGCACTAGTACAACAGGTGATGCACTGCAGTGACTCCAGAAAGTGCACTTGCACCACTGGGGATGCACTGCAGTGAGTCCAGAGAGTGCACTAGCACCACTGGGGATGCAGTGCAGTGAGTCCAGAGAGTGCACTGTCACCACTGGGGATGCAGTGCAGTGAGTCCAGAGAGTGCACTGGCACCACTGGTGATGCAGTGCAGTGAGTCCAGAGAGTACACTGGCACCACTGGGGATGCACTGCAGTGAGTCCAGAGAATGCACTGGCACTAATGGGGATGCAGTGCAGTGACTCGAAAGAGTGCACTGGCACCACTGCGGATGCACTGCAGTGAGTCCGGAGAGTGCCCTGGCACCAATGGTGATGCAGTGCAGTGAGTCCAGAGAGTGCACTGGCACCACTGGGGATGCACTGCAGTGAGTCCAGAGAGTGCACTGGCACCACTGGGGATGCAGTGCAGTGAGTCCAGAGAGTACACTGGCACCACTGGGGATGCACTGCAGTGAGTCCAGAGAATGCACTGGCACTAATGGGGATGCAGTGCAGTGACTCGAAAGAGTGCACTGGCACCACTGGGGATGCACTGCAGTGAGTCCGGAGAGTGCCCTGGCACCAATGGTGATGCAGTGCAGTGAGTCCAGAGAGTGCACTGGCACCACTGGGGATGCAGTGCAGTGAGTCCAGAGACTGCACTGGCACCACAGGGGTTTTAGTGCAGTGAGTCCAGAGAGTGCACTGGCACCACTGGGGATGCACTGCTGTGAGTCCAGAGAGTGCCCTTGCACCACTCGGGATAAACTGCAGTGAGTCCAGACAGTGCACTGGCACCACTGGGGATGCACTGCAATGAGTCCAGAGAGTTCTCTGGCACCACTGGGTATGCAGTTTAGTTAGTCCAGAGAGTGCACCGGCTCCAATGGGGATACACTGCAGTGAGTCCAGAGAGTGCACTGGCAACAATGGGGATGCAGTGCTGTGAGTCCAGAGAGTGCCCTTGCACCACTGGGGATAAACTGCAGTGAGTCCAGACAGTGCACTGGCACCACTGGGGATGCACTGCAGTGAGTCCAGAGAGTTCTCTGGCACCACTGGGGATGCAGTTTAGTGAGTCCAGAGAGTGCACCGGCTCCAATGGGGATACACCCCGGTGAGTCCAGAGAGTGCACTGGCACCACTGGGGATGCAGTGCAGTGAGTCCAGAGAGTGCACTGGCACCACTGGGGATGCAGTGCAGTGAGTCCAGAGAGTGAACTGGCACATAAGGGGATGCAGTGCAGTGAGTCCAGAGAGTGCACTGGCACCACCGGGGATTCACTGCAGTGAGTCCAGAGAGTGCACTGGCACCACTTGGAATGCACTGCAGTGAGTCCAGAGAGTGCTCTGGCACCTCAGGGGCTGCAATGCAGTGAGTCCAGAGAGTGCACTGGCACCACTGGGGATGCACTGCAGTGAGTCCAGAGAGTGCACTGGCACCACTGGGGATGCACTGCAGTGAGTCCAGAGAGTTCTCTGGCACCACTGGGGATGCAGTTTAGTGAGTCCAGAGAGTGCACCGGCTCCAATGGGGATACACTGCAGTGAGTCCAGAGAGTGCACTGGCACCAATGGGGATGCAGTGCTGTGAGTCCAGAGAGTGCCCTTGCACCACTGGGGATAAACTGCAGTGAGTCCAGAGAGTGCACTGGCACCACTGGGGATGCACTGCAGTGAGTCCAGAGAGTGCACTGGCACCACTGATCTTCACTGCAGTGAGTCCAGTAATTGCACTGGCACCACTGGGGATGCACTACTGTGAGTCCAGAGAGTGCAGTGGCACCACTGGGGATGCAGTGCACTGAGTCCAGAGAGTGCACAGCACCACTGGGGATTCACTGCAGTGAGTCCAGAGAGTGCACTGGCACCACTGGGGATGCAGTGCAGTGACTCCAGAGAGTGCACTGGCACCACTGGGGATGCAGTGCAGTGAGCTCAGAGAGTGCACTGGCACCACTGGGGATGCAGTGCAGTGAGTCCAGGGAGTGCACTGGCACCACTGGGGATGCAGTGCAGTGAGTGCAGAGAGTGCACTGGCACCACTGGGGATGCAGTGCACTGAGTCCAGAGAGTGCACTGGCACCACTGGGGATGCACTGCAGTGAGTCCAGAGAGTGCACTGGCACCACTCGGGATGCAGTGCATTGAGTCCAGAGAGTGCACTGGCACCACTGGGGATGCACCCCGGTGAGTCCAGAGAGTGCACTGGCTCCACTGGGGATGCAGTGCAGTGAGTCCAGAGAGTGAACTGGCACCACTGGGGATGCAGTGCAGTGAGTCCTGAGGGTGCAATGGCACCACAAGGGATGCACTGCAGTGAGTCCAGAGAGTGCACTGGCACCACTGGGGATGCAGTGCAGTGAGTCCAGAGAGTGAACTGGCACCACTGGGGATGCAGTGCAGTGAGTCCAGAGAGTGCACTGGCACCACCGGGGATTCACTGCAGTGAGTCCAGAGAGTGCACTGGCACCACTGGGGATGCACTGCAGTGAGTCCAGAGAGTGCACTGGCACCACTGGGGATGCACTGCAGTGAGTCCAGAGAGTGCACTGGCACCACTGGGGATGCACTGCAGTGAGTCCAGAGAGTGCACTGGCACCACTGGGATGCAGTGCAGTGAGTCCAGAGAGTGCACTGGCACCACTGGGGATGCAGTGCAGTGAGTCCAGAGAGTGCACTGGCACCACCGGGGATTCACTGCAGTGAGTCCAGAGAGTGAACTGGCACCACTGGGGATGCAGTGCAGTGAGTCCAGAGAGTGCACTGGCTCCACTGGGATGCAGTGCAGTGAGTCCAGAGAGTGCACTGGCACCACTGGGGATGCACTGCAGTGAGTCCAGAGAGTGCACTGGCACCACTGGGATGCAGTGCACTGAGTCCACAGAGTGCACTGGCACCACTGGGGATACACTGCAGTGAGTCCAGAGAGTGCACTGGCACCACTGGGGATGCCATGCAGTGAGTCCAGAGAGTACACTGGCACCACTGGGGATGCAATGCAGTGAGTCCAGAGAGTGCAATGGAACCAATGGGGATGCAGTGCAGTGAGTCCAGAGAGTGCACTGGCACCACTGGGGATGCAGTGCAGTGAGTCCAGAGAGTGCACTAGCACAACAGGGAATGCACTGCAGTGACTCTAGAGAATGCAGTGGCACCACTGGGGATTCACTGCAGTGAGTCCACAGAGTGCACTGGCTCCACTGGGGATGCAGTGCAGTGAGTCCAGAGAGTGCAGTGGCAGCACTGGGGATGCAGAGCAGTGGGTCCAGAGAGTGCACTGGCACCACTGGGGATGCAGTGCAGTGAGTGCAGAGAGTGCACTGGCACCACTGGGGATGCAGTGCAGTGAGTCCAGAGAGTGCACTGGCACCACTGGGGATGCACTGCAGTGAGTCCAGAGGGTTCTCTGGCACTAATGGGGATGCAGTTCAGTGAGTCCAGAGAGTGCACTGGCACCACTGTTCATGCAGTGCAGTGAGTCCAGAGAGTGCACTGGCACCACTGGGAATGCAGGGCAGTGAGTCCAGAGAGTGCACTGGCACCACTGGGGATAAACTGCAGTGAGTCCAGAGAGTGCACTGGCACCACTGCGGATGCACTGCAGTGAGTCCGGAGAGTGCCCTGGCACCACTGGGGATGCACTGCTGTGAGTCCAGAGACTAAACTGGCACCCTGGGGATGCAGTGCAGTGAGTCCAGAGAGTGCACTGGCACCACTGTTGATGCAGTGCAGTGACTCCAGAGAGTGCACTGGCACCACTGGGGATGCAGTGCAGTGAGTCCAGAGAGTGCACTGGCACGACTGGGGATGCAGTGCAGTG
Organism: Anser brachyrhynchus; assembly: GCF_964034855.1. Lineage (NCBI taxonomy): Eukaryota > Metazoa > Chordata > Aves > Anseriformes > Anatidae > Anser > Anser brachyrhynchus. The sequence goes on along the minus strand of NW_027663859.1, from coordinate 67,172 downwards.
AGCTCGGAGAGTGCACTGGCACCACTGGGGATGCAGTGCACTGAGTCCAGAGAGTGTACTGGCACCACTGGGGATGCAGTGCAGTGAGTCCAGAGAGTGCACTGGCACCACTGTTCATTCAGTGATGTGAGTCCAGAGAGTACACTGGCACCACTGGGGATGCACTGCAGTGAGTCCAGAGAGTGCAGTGGCACCATTGGGGATGCAGTGCAGTGAGTCCAGAGAGTGCACTGGCACCACTGGGGATGCAGTGCACTGAGTCCAGAGCGTGCACTGGCACCACTGGGGATGCAGTGCAGTGAGTCCAGAGAGTGCACTGGCACCACTGTTCATTCAGTGATGTGAGTCCAGAGAGTGCACTGGGAACACTGGGGATGCAGTGCAGTGAGTCCAGAGAGTGCACTGGCACCAATGGTGATGCAGTGCAGTGAGTCCAGAGAGTGCACTGGCACCACTGGGGATGCACTGCAGTGAGTCCAGAGAGTGCACTGGCACCACTGGGGATGCAGTGCAGTGAGTCCAGAGAGTACACTGGCACCACTGGGGATGCACTGCAGTGAGTCCAGAGAATGCACTGGCACTAATGGGGATGCAGTGCAGTGACTCGAAAGAGTGCACTGGCACCACTGGGGATGCACTGCAGTGAGTCCGGAGAGTGCCCTGGCACCAATGGTGATGCAGTGCAGTGAGTCCAGAGAGTGCACTGGCACCAGTGGGGATGCAGTGCAGTGAGTCCAGAGACTGCACTGGCACCACAGGGGTTTTAGTGCAGTGAGTCCAGAGAGTGCACTGGCACCACTGGGGATGCACTGCTGTGAGTCCAGAGAGTGCCCTTGCACCACTCGGGATAAACTGCAGTGAGTCCAGACAGTGCACTGGCACCACTGGGGATGCACTGCAATGAGTCCAGAGAGTTCTCTGGCACCACTGGGTATGCAGTTTAGTTAGTCCAGAGAGTGCACCGGCTCCAATGGGGATACACTGCAGTGAGTCCAGAGAGTGCACTGGCAACAATGGGGATGCAGTGCTGTGAGTCCAGAGAGTGCCCTTGCACCACTGGGGATAAACTGCAGTGAGTCCAGACAGTGCACTGGCACCACTGGGGATGCACTGCAGTGAGTCCAGAGAGTTCTCTGGCACCACTGGGGATGCAGTTTAGTGAGTCCAGAGAGTGCACCGGCTCCAATGGGGATACACCCCGGTGAGTCCAGAGAGTGCACTGGCACCACTGGGGATGCAGTGCAGTGAGTCCAGAGAGTGCACTGGCACCACTGGGGATGCAGTGCAGTGAGTCCAGAGAGTGAACTGGCACATAAGGGGATGCAGTGCAGTGAGTCCAGAGAGTGCACTGGCACCACCGGGGATTCACTGCAGTGAGTCCAGAGAGTGCACTGGCACCACTTGGAATGCACTGCAGTGAGTCCAGAGAGTGCTCTGGCACCTCAGGGGCTGCACTGCAGTGAGTCCAGAGAGTGCACTGGCACCACTGGGGATGCACTGCAGTGAGTCCAGAGAGTGCACTGGCACCACTGGGGATGCACTGCAGTGAGTCCAGAGAGTTCTCTGGCACCACTGGGGATGCAGTTTAGTGAGTCCAGAGAGTGCACCGGCTCCAATGGGGATACACTGCAGTGAGTCCAGAGAGTGCACTGGCACCAATGGGGATGCAGTGCTGTGAGTCCAGAGAGTGCCCTTGCACCACTGGGGATAAACTGCAGTGAGTCCAGAGAGTGCACTGGCACCACTGGGGATGCACTGCAGTGAGTCCAGAGAGTGCACTGGCACCACTGATCTTCACTGCAGTGAGTCCAGTAATTGCACTGGCACCACTGGGGATGCACTACTGTGAGTCCAGAGAGTGCAGTGGCACCACTGGGGATGCAGTGCACTGAGTCAGGAGAGTGCACAGCACCACTGGGGATTCACTGCAGTGAGTCCAGAGAGTGCACTGGCAACAATGGGGATGCAGTGCAGTGACTCCAGAGAGTGCACTGGCACCACTGGGGATGCAGTGCAGTGAGCTCAGAGAGTGCACTGGCACCACTGGGGATGCAGTGCAGTGAGTCCAGGGAGTGCACTGGCACCACTGGGGATGCAGTGCAGTGAGTGCAGAGAGTGCACTGGCACCACTGGGGATGCAGTGCACTGAGTCCAGAGAGTGCACTGGCACCACTGGGGATGCACTGCAGTGAGTCCAGAGAGTGCACTGGCACCACTGGGGATGCAGTGCATTGAGTCCAGAGAGTGCACTGGCACCACTGGGGATGCACCCCGGTGAGTCCAGAGAGTGCACTGGCTCCACTGGGGATGCAGTGCAGTGAGTCCAGAGAGTGAACTGGCACCACTGGGGATGCAGTGCAGTGAGTCCTGAGGGTGCAATGGCACCACAAGGGATGCACTGCAGTGAGTCCAGAGAGTGCACTGGCACCACTGGGGATGCAGTGCAGTGAGTCCAGAGAGTGAACTGGCACCACTGGGGATGCAGTGCAGTGAGTCCAGAGAGTGCACTGGCACCACTGGGGATGCACTGCAGTGAGTCCAGAGAGTGCTCTGGCACCTCAGGGGCTGCACTGCAGTGAGTCCAGAGAGTGCACTGGCACCACTGGGGATGCAGTGCAGTGAGTCCAGAGAGTGCACTGGCAACGCTGGGGATGCAGTGCAGTTAGTGCAGAGAGTGCACTGGCACCAGTGGGGAAGAACTGCAGTGAGTCTAGAGAGTGCACTGGCACCACTGGGGATGCACTCGGGTGAGTCCAGAGAGTGCACTGGCACCACTGGGGATGCAGTGCAGTGTGTCCAGAGAGTGCACTGGCACCACTGGGGATGCCAAGCAGTGAGTCCAGAGAGTGCACTGGCACCACTGGGGATGCAGTGCAGTGAGTCCAGAGAGTGCACTGGCACCACTGGGGATGCAGTGCAGTGAGTCCATAGAGTGCACGGGCACCACTGGGGATGCCATGCAGTGAGTCCAGAGAGTGCACTGGCACCACTGGGGATGCACTGCAGTGAGTCCAGAGAGTGCACTGGCACCACTGGGGATGCACTGCAGTGTGTCCAGAGAATGCACTGGCACCACTGGGGATGCAGTGCAGTGAGTCCAGAGAGTGCACTGGCACCACTGGGGATGCACTGCAGTGAGTCCAGAGAGTGCACTGGCACCACTGGGGATGCAGTGCAGTGAGTCCAGAGAGTGCACTGGCACCACTGGGGATGCCATGCAGTGAGTCCAGAGAGTGCACTGGCACCACTGGGGATGCAATGCAGTGAGTCCAGAGAGTGCAATGGAACCACTGGGGATGCAGTGCAGTGAGTCCAGAGAGTGCACTGGCACCACTGGGGATGCAGTTCAGTGAGTCCAGAGAGTGCACTGGCACCACTGGGATGCAGTGCACTGAGTCCAGAGAGTGCACTGGCACCACAGGGGATACACTGCAGTGAGTCCAGAGAGTGCACTGGCACCACTGGGGATGCCATGCAGTGAGTCCAGAGAGTACACTGGCACCACTGGTGATGCAATGCAGTGAGTCCAGAGAGTGCAATGGAACCAATGGGGATGCAGTGCAGTGAGTCCAGAGAGTGCACTGGCACCACTGGGGATGCAGTGCAGTGAGTCCAGAGAGTGCACTAGCACAACAGGGAATGCACTGCAGTGACTCTAGAGAATGCAGTGGCACCACTGGGGATTCACTGCAGTGAGTCCACAGAGTGCACTGGCTCCACTGGGGATGCAGTGCAGTGAGTCCAGAGAGTGCAGTGGCAGCACTGGGGATGCAGTGCAGTGAGTCCAGAGAGTTCACTGGCACCACTGGGGATGCACTGCAGTGAGTCTAGAGAATGCACTGGCACCACTGGGGATGCAGAGCAGTGGGTCCAGAGAGTGCACTGGCACCACTGGGGATGCAGTGCAGTGAGTGCAGAGAGTGCACTGGCACCACTGGGGATGCAGTGCAGTGAGTCCAGAGAGTGCACTGGCACCACTGGGGATGCACTGCAGTGAGTCCAGAGGGTTCTCTGGCACTAATGGGGATGCAGTTCAGTGAGTCCAGAGAGTGCACTGGCACCACTGTTCATGCAGTGCAGTGAGTCCAGAGAGTGCACTGGCACCACTGGGAATGCAGGGCAGTGAGTCCAGAGAGTGCACTGGCACCACTGGGGATAAACTGCAGTGAGTCCAGAGAGTGCACTGGCACCACTGCGGATGCACTGCAGTGAGTCCGGAGAGTGCCCTGGCACCACTGGGGATGCAGTGCAGTGAGTCCAGAGAGTGCACTGGCACCCTGGGGATGCAGTGCAGTGAGTCCAGAGAGTGCACTGGCACCACTGTTGATGCAGTGCAGTGACTCCAGAGAGTGCACTGGCACCACTGGGGATGCAGTGCAGTGAGTCCAGAGAGTGCACTGGCACGACTGGGGATGCAGTGCAGTGAGCTCAGAGAGTGCACTGGCACCACTGGGGATGCAGTGCACTGAGTCCAGAGAGTGTACTGGCACCACTGGGGATGCAGTGCAGTGAGTCCAGAGAGTGCACTGGCACCACTGTTCATTCAGTGATGTGAGTCCAGAGAGTGCACTGGCACCACTGGGGATGCACTGCAGTGAGTCCAGAGAGTGCAGTGGCACCATTGGGGATGCAGTGCACTGAGTCCAGAGAGTGCACTGGCACCACTGGGGATGCAGTGCACTGAGTCCAGAGCGTGCACTGGCACCACTGGGGATGCAGTGCAGTGAGTCCAGAGAGTGCACTGGCACCACTGTTCATTCAGTGATGTGAGTCCAGAGAGTGCACTGGGAACACTGGGGATGCAGTGCAGTGAGTCCAGAGAGTGCACTGGCACCACTGGGGATGCAGTGCAGTGAGTGCAGAGAGTGCACTGGCACCACTGGGGATGCACTGCAGTGAGTCCAGAGAGTGCACTGGCACAACAGGGGATGCAGTGCAGTGACTCCAGAGAGTGCACTGGCACCACTGGGGATGCACTGCAGTGAGTCCAGAGAATGCACTGGCACCACTGGGGATGCACTGCAGTGAGTCCACAGAGTGCACTGTCAGCACTGGGGATGCAGTGCAGTGAGTCCAGAGAGTGCACTGTCAGCACTGGGGATGCAGTGCAGTGAGTCCAGAGAGTGCACTGGCACCACTGGGGATGCAGTGCAGTGAGTCCAGAGAGTGCACTGGCACCTAAGGGGATGCACTGCAATGAGTCCAGAGAATGCACTGGCACCACTGGGGATGCAGTGCAGTGACTCGAAAGAGTGCACTGGCACCACTGCGGATGCACTGCAGTGAGTCCGGAGAGTGCCCTGGAACCAATGGTGATGCAGTGCAGTCAGTCCAGAGAGTGCAGTGGCACCACTGGGGATGCAATGCAGTGAGTCCAGAGAGTGCACTGGCACCACTGGGGATGCAATGCAGTGAGTGCAGAGAGTGCACTGGCACCACTGGGGATGCACTGCAGTGAGTCCAGAGAGTGCACTGGCACCACTGGGGATGCACTGCAGTGAGTCCAGAGAGTGCTCTGGGAACACTGGGGATGCAGTGCAGTGAGTGCAGAGAGCGCACTGGCACCACTGGGGATGCACTGCAGTGACGCGAAAGAGTGCACTGGCACCACTGCGGATGCACTGCAGTGAGTCCGGAGAGTGCACTGGCACCACTGGGGATGCAGTGCAGTGAGTCCAGAGAGTGCACTGGCACCACTGGGGATGCAGTGCTGTGACTCCAGAGAGTGCACTGGCACCACTGGGGATGCAGTGCAGTGAGTTCAGAGAGTGCACTGGCACCACTGGGGATGCAGTGCACTGAGCCCAGAGAGTGCACTGGCACCACTGGGGATGCAGTGCAGTGAGTGCAGAGAGTGCACTGGCACCACTGGCAATGCAGTGCAGTGGGTCCAGAGCGTGCACTGGCACCACTGGGGATGCAGTGCAGTGGGTCCATAGAGTGCAGTGGCACCACTGGGGATGCACTGCAGTGAGTCCAGAGAGTGCACTGGCACCACTGGGGATGCACTGCAGTGAGTCCAGAGAGTGCACTGGCACCACTGGGAATGCAGTGCAGTGAGTCCAGAGAGGGCACTGTCAGCAATTGGGATGCAGTGCAGTGAGACCAGAGAGTGCACTGGCACCACTGGGGATGCAGTGCAGTGAGTCCTGAGAGTGCAATGGCACCACAGGGGATGCACTGCAGTGAGTCCAGAGAGTGTACTGGCACCACTGGGGATGCACTGCAGTGAGTCCAGAGAGTGCACTGGCACCACTGGGGATGCAGTGCAGTGAGTCCAGAGAGTGCACTGGCACCAAATGGAGCTGCACTGCTGTGAGTCCTGAGATTGCACTGGCACCACTGTGGATGCACTGCAGTGAGTCCAGAGAGTTCTCTGGCACATATGGGGATGCACTGCAGTGAGTCCAGAGACTTCACAGGCACCACTGGGGATGCAGTACAGTGAGTCCAGAGAGTGCACTGGCACCACTGGGGATTCAGTTCAGTGAGTCCAGAGAGTGCACTGGCACCACTGGGGATTTAGTGCAGTGAGTCCAGAGAGTGCACTGGCACCTAAGGGGATTCACTGCAAGGCGTCCAGAGAGTGCACTGGCACCACTGGGGATGCACTGCAGTGAGTACAGAGAGTGCACTGGCACCTAAGGGGCTGCACTGCAGTGAGTCCAGAGAGTGCACTGGCACCACTTGGGCTGCACTGCGGTGAGTCCAGAGAGTGCACTGGCACCTCTGGGGATGCATTGCACTGAGAGCACAGAGTGCACTGGCACCACAGGGGTTACACTGCAGTGAGTCCAGAGAGTGCACTGGCACCACTGGGGATGCAGCACAGTGAGTCCAGAGAGTGCACTGTCACCACTGGGGATGCAGCGCAGTGACTACAGAGAGTGCACTGGCACCACTGGGGATGCACTGCAGTGAGTCCAGAGAGTGCACTGACACCGGTGGGGATGCACTGCAGTGGGTCCAGAGAGTGCACTGGCACCACTGGGGATGCAGTGCAAGGAGTCCAGAGATTGCACTGGCACCACAGGGGATGCAGTGCAGTGATTCCAGAGAGTGCACTGGCACCACTGGGGATGCACTTCAGTGAGTCCAGAGAGTGCAGTGGCACCACTGGGGATGCAGTGCAGTGAGTCCAGAGAGTGCACTGGCACCACTGGGGTTTTAGTGCAGTGAGTCCAGAGAGTGCACTGTCAGCACTGGGGATGCAGTGCAGTGAGTCCAGAGAGTGCCCTTGCACCACTGGGGATAAATTGCAGTGAGTCCAGAGAGTGCACTGGCACCACTGGGGATGCAATGCAGTGAGTCCAGAGAGTGCACTGGCACCACTGGGGATGCCGTGCAGTGAGTCCAGAGAGTGCACTGGCACCACTGGGGATGCACTGCAGTGATTCCAGAGAGTGCACTGGCACCACTGGGGATGCAGTGCAGTGAGTCCAGAGAGTGCACTGGCACCACTGGGGATGCAGTGCAGTGAGTCCAGAGAGTGCACTGGCACCACTGGGGATGCAGTGCTGTGACTCCAGAGAGTGCACTGGCACCACTGGGGATGCAGTGCAGTGAGTCCAGAGAGTGCACTGGCACCACTGGGGATGCAGTGCACTGAGCCCAGAGAGTGCACTGGCACCACTGGGGATGCAGTGCAGTGAGTGCAGAGAGTGCACTGGCACCACTGGCAATGCAGTGCAGTGGGTCCAGAGCGTGCACTGGCACCACTGGGGATGCAGTGCAGTGAGTCCATAGAGTGCAGTGGCACCACTGGGGATGCACTGCAGTGAGTCCAGAGAGTGCACTGGCACCACTGGGGATGCACTGCAGTGAGTCCAGAGAGTGCACTGGCACCACTGGGAATGCAGTGCAGTGAGTCCAGAGAGGGCACTGTCAGCAATTGGGATGCAGTGCAGTGAGACCAGAGAGTGCACTGGCACCACTGGGGATGCAGTGCAGTGAGTCCTGAGAGTGCAATGGCACCACAGGGGATGCACTGCAGTGAGTCCAGAGAGTGTACTGGCACCACTGGGGATGCAGTGCAGTGAGTCCAGAGAGTGCACTGGCACCACTGGGGATGCAGTGCAGTGAGTCCAGAGAGTGCACTGGCACCAAATGGAGCTGCACTGCTGTGAGTCCTGAGATTGCACTGGCACCACTGTGGATGCACTGCAGTGAGTCCAGAGAGTTCTCTGGCACATATGGGGATGCACTGCAGTGAGTCCAGAGACTTCACAGGCACCACTGGGGATGCAGTACAGTGAGTCCAGAGAGTGCACTGGCACCACTGGGGATTCAGTTCAGTGAGTCCAGAGAGTGCACTGGCACCACTGGGGATTTAGTGCAGTGAGTCCAGAGAGTGCACTGGCACCTAAGGGGATTCACTGCAAGGCGTCCAGAGAGTGCACTGGCACCACTGGGGATGCACTGCAGTGAGTACAGAGAGTGCACTGGCACCTAAGGGGCTGCACTGCAGTGAGTCCAGAGAGTGCACTGGCACCACTTGGGCTGCACTGCGGTGAGTCCAGAGAGTGCACTGGCACCTCTGGGGATGCATTGCACTGAGAGCACAGAGTGCACTGGCACCACAGGGGTTACACTGCAGTGAGTCCAGAGAGTGCACTGGCACCACTGGGGATGCAGCACAGTGAGTCCAGAGAGTGCACTGTCACCACTGGGGATGCAGCGCAGTGACTACAGAGAGTGCACTGGCACCACTGGGGATGCACTGCAGTGAGTCCAGAGAGTGCACTGACACCGGTGGGGATGCACTGCAGTGGGTCCAGAGAGTGCACTGGCACCACTGGGGATGCAGTGCAAGGAGTCCAGAGATTGCACTGGCACCACAGGGGATGCAGTGCAGTGATTCCAGAGAGTGCACTGGCACCACTGGGGATGCACTTCAGTGAGTCCAGAGAGTGCAGTGGCACCACTGGGGATGCAGTGCAGTGAGTCCAGAGAGTGCACTGGCACCACTGGGGTTTTAGTGCAGTGAGTCCTGAGAGTGCACTGTCAGCACTGGGGATGCAGTGCAGTGAGTCCAGAGAGTGCCCTTGCACCACTGGGGATAAATTGCAGTGAGTCCAGACAGTGCACTGGCACCACTGGGGATGCACTGCAGTGCGTCCAGAGAGTTCTCTGGCATCACTGGGGATGCAGTTTAGTGATTCCAGAGAGTGCACCGGCCCAATGGGGATACACTGCAGTGAGTCCAGAGAGTGCACTGGCACCACTGGGGATGCACTGCAGTGAGTCCACAGAGTGCTCTGGCACCACTGAGTTGCACTGCAGTGAGTCCTGAGAGTGCACTGGCTCCCCTGGGGATGCACTGCAGTGAGTCCAGAGAGTGCACTGGCACCTTTGGGGATGCAGTGCACTGAGTCCAGAGAGTGCACTGGCACCACTGGGGATGCACTGCAGTGAGTCCGGAGAGTGCCCTGGCACCAATGGTGATGCAGTGCAGTGAGTCCAGAGAGTGCACTGGCACCACTGGGGATGCACTGCAGTGAGTCCGGAGAGTGCCCTGGCACCAATGGTGATGCAGTGCAGTGAGTCCAGAGAGTGCACTGGCACCACTGGGGATGCACTGCAGTGAGTCCAGAGAGTGTACTGGCACCACTGGGGATGCACTGCAGTGAGTCCAGAGAGTGCACTGGCACCACTGGGGATGCAGTGCAGTGAGTCCAGAGAGTGCACTGGCACCACGGGGGATGCACTGCAGTGAGTCCAAAGAGTTCTCTGGCACCACTGGGGATGCAGTTTAGTGAGTCCAGAGAGTGCACCGGCTCCAATGGGGATACACTGCAGTGAGTCCAGAGACTGCACTGGCACCACTGGGGATGCAGTGCAGTGAGTCCAGAGAGTGCACTGGCACCACTGATCTGCACTGCAGTGAGTCCAGTAATTGCACTGGCACCACTGGGGATGCACTGCTGTGAGCCCAGAGACTACACTGGCACCACTGGGGATGCAGTGCAGGGAGTCCAGAGAGTGCACTGGCACCACTGTTGATGCAGTGCAGTGAGTCCAGAGAGTGCACTGGCACCACTGGGGATGCAGTGCAGTGAGTCCAGAGAGTGCACTGGCACCACTGGGGATGCAGTGCAGTGAGCTCAGAGAGTGCACTGGCACCACTGGGGATGCACCCCGGTGAGTCCAGAGAGTGCACTGGCACCACTGGGGATGCACTGCAGTGAGTCCAGAGAGTGCACTGGCACCTTTGGGGATGCAGTGCACTGAGTCCAGAGAGTGCACTGGCACCACTGGGGATGCAGTGCACTGAGTCCTGAGAGTGCACTGTCAGCACTGGGGATGCACTGCAGTGAGTCCAGAGAGTGCACTGGCACCACTGGGGATGCAGTGCAGTGAGTCCAGAGAGTGCACTGGCACCACTGGGGATGCAATGCAGTTAGTCCAGAGAGTGCACTGGCTCCAATGGGGATGCAGTGCAGTGAGTCCAGAGAGTGCACTGGCACCACTGGGGATGCAGTGCAGTGAGTCCTGAGAGTGCAATGGCACCACAAGTGATGCACTGCAGTGAGTCCAGAGAGTGCACTGGCACCACTGGGGATGCAGTGCAGTGAGTCCAGAGAGTGCACTGGCACCACTGGGGATGCACTGCAGTGAGTCCAGAGAGTGCACTGGCACCTAAGGGGATGCAGTGCAGTGAGTCCAGAGAGTGCCCTGGCACCACTGGGGATGCAGTGCAGTGAGTCCAGAGAGTGCCCTTGCACCACTGGGGATAAACTGCAGTGAGTCCAGACAGTGCACTGGCACCACTGGGGATGCACTGCAGTGAGTCCAGAGAGTTCTCTGGCACCTATGGGGATGCAGTTTAGTGATTCCAGAGAGTGCACCGGCTCCAATGGGGATAGACTGCAGTGAGTCCAGAGAGTGCACTGGCACCACTGGGGATGCACTGCAGTGAGTCCAGAGAGTGCACTGGCACCACTGGGGATGCACTGCAGTGAGTCCACAGAGCCACTGGCACCACTGGGGATGCACTGCAGTGAGTCCAGAGAGTGCACTGGCACCATTGGGGATGCAGTGCACTGAGTCCAGAGAGTGCACTGGCACCACTGGGGATGCAGTGCACTGAGTCCAGAGAGTGCACTCTCAGCACTGGGGATGCAGTGCAGTGAGTCCAGAGAGTGCACTGGCACCACTGGGGATGCAGTTCAGTGAGTCCAGAGAGTGCACTGGCACCACAGGGGATTCACTGCAGTGAGTCCAGAGAGTGCACTGACACCACTGGGAATTCACTGCAATGAGTCCAGAGAGTGCACTGGCACCTCAGGGGCTGCACTGCAGTGAGTCCAGAGAGTGCACTGGCACCACTGGGGATGCACTGCAGTGAGTCCAGAGAGTGCACTAGCACCACTGGGGATGCACTGCAGTGGGTCCAGAGCGTGCACTGGCACCACTGGGGATGCAGTGCAGTGAGTCCAGAGAGTGCACTGGCACCACTGGGGATGCAGTGCAGTGAGTCCAGAGAGTGCACTGGCACCACTGGGGATGCTGTGCAGTGAGTCCAGAGAGTGCACTGGCACCACTGGGGATGCACTGCAGTGAGTCCAGAGAGTGCACTGGCACCACTGGGGATGCAGTGCAGTGAGTCCAGAGAGTGCACTGCCACCACTGGAGATGCACTGCAGTGAGTCCAGAGAGTGCACTGGCTCCACTGGGGATGCAGTGCAGTGAGTCCAGAGAGTGCACTGGCACCACTGTTGATGCAGTGCAGTAAGTCCAGAGAGTGCAATGGAACCACTGGGGATGCAGTGCAGTGAGTCCAGAGAGTGCACTGGCACCACTGGGGATGCAGTGCAGTGAGTCCAGAGAGTGCACTGGCACTTCTGGGGATGCACTGCAGTGACTCCAGAAAGTGCACTTGCACCACTGGGGATGCACTGCAGTGAGTCCAGAGAGTGCACTAGCACCACTGGTGATGCAGTGCAGTGAGTCCAGAGAGTGCAGTGGCACCACTGGGGATGCAGTGCAATGAGTCCAGAGAGTGCACTGGCACCACTGGGGATGCAGTGCAGTGAGTCCAGAGAGTACACTGGCACCACTGGGGATGCACTGCAGTGAGTCCAGAGAACGCACTGGCACTAATGGGGATGCAGTGCAGTGACTCGAAAGAGTGCACTGGCACCACTGCGGATGCACTGCAGTGAGTCCGGAGAGTGCCCTGGCACCAATGGTGATGCAGTGCAGTGAGTCCAGAGAGTGCACTGGCACCACTGGGGATGCACTGCAGTGAGTCCAGAGAGTGCACTGGCACCCCTGGGGATGCAGTGCACTGAGTCCAGAGAGTGCACTGGCACCACTGGGGATGCACTGCAGTGAGTGCAGAGAGTTCTCTGGCACCACTGGGGATGCAGTTTAGTGAGTCCAGAGAGTGCACCGGCTCCAATGGGGATACACTGCAGTGAGTCCAGAGAGTGCACTGGCACCAATGGGGATGCAGTGCTGTGAGTCCAGAGAGTGCCCTTGCACCACTGGGGATAAACTGCAGTGAGTCCAGAGAGTGCACTGGCACCACTGGGGATGCAGTGCAGTGAGTCCAGAGAGTGCACTGGCACCACTGGGGATGCAGTTTAGTGAGTCCAGAGAGTGCACAGGCTCCAATGGGGATACACACCGGTCAGTCCAGAGAGTGCACTGGCACCACTGGGGATGCAGTGCAGTGAGTCCAGAGAGTGCACTGGCACCACTGGGGATGCAGTACAGTGAGCCCAGAGAGTGCACTGGCACCACTGGGGATGCAGTGCAGTGAGTCCAGAGAGTGCACTGGCACCACTGGGGATGCAGTGCAGTGAGCTCAGAGTGCACTGGCACCACTGGGGATGCAGTGCAGTGAGTCCAGAGAGTGCACTGGCACCACTGGGGATGCACTGCAGTGACTCCAGAGAGTGCACAGGCACCACAGGGGATGCAGTGCAGTGAGTCCAGAGAGTGCACTGGCACCACTGGGGATGCAATGCAGTTAGTCCAGAGAGTGCACTGGCTCCACTGGGGATGCAGTGCAGTGAGTCCAGAGACTGCACTGGCACCAATTGGGATGCAGTGCTGTGAGTCCAGAGAGTGCCCTTGCACAACTGGGGATAAACTGCAGTGAGTCCAGACAGTGCACTGGCACCACTGGGGATGCACTGCAGTGAGTCCAGAGAGTTCTCTGGCACCACTGGGGATGCAGTTTAGTGAGTCCAGAGAGTGCACCAGCTCCAATGGGGATACACCCCGGTGAGTCCAGAGAGTGCACTGGCACCACTGGGGATGCAGTGCAGTGAGTCCAGAGAGTGCACTGGCACCACTGGGGATGCACTGCAGTGAGTCCAGAGAGTGCTCTGGCACCACTGGAGATGCACTGCAGTGAGTCCAGAGAGTGCACTGGCACCACTGGGGATGCAGTGCAGTGAGTCCAGAGAGTGCACTGGCACCACTGGGGATGCAATGCAGTGAGTCCAGAGAGTGCAATGGAACCACTGGGGATGCAGTGCAGTGAGTGCAGAGAGTGCACTGGCACCACTGGGGATGCAGTGCAGTGAGTCCAGAGAGTGCACTGACACTTCTGGGGATGCAGTGCAGTGAGTGCAGAGAGTGCACTAGTACAACAGGTGATGCACTGCAGTGACTCCAGAAAGTGCACTTGCACCACTGGGGATGCACTGCAGTGAGTCCAGAGAGTGCACTAGCACCACTGGGGATGCAGTGCAGTGAGTCCAGAGAGTGCACTGTCACCACTGGGGATGCAGTGCAGTGAGTCCAGAGAGTGCACTGGCACCACTGGTGATGCAGTGCAGTGAGTCCAGAGAGTACACTGGCACCACTGGGGATGCACTGCAGTGAGTCCAGAGAATGCACTGGCACTAATGGGGATGCAGTGCAGTGACTCGAAAGAGTGCACTGGCACCACTGCGGATGCACTGCAGTGAGTCCGGAGAGTGCCCTGGCACCAATGGTGATGCAGTGCAGTGAGTCCAGAGAGTGCACTGGCACCACTGGGGATGCACTGCAGTGAGTCCAGAGAGTGCACTGGCACCACTGGGGATGCAGTGCAGTGAGTCCAGAGAGTACACTGGCACCACTGGGGATGCACTGCAGTGAGTCCAGAGAATGCACTGGCACTAATGGGGATGCAGTGCAGTGACTCGAAAGAGTGCACTGGCACCACTGGGGATGCACTGCAGTGAGTCCGGAGAGTGCCCTGGCACCAATGGTGATGCAGTGCAGTGAGTCCAGAGAGTGCACTGGCACCACTGGGGATGCAGTGCAGTGAGTCCAGAGACTGCACTGGCACCACAGGGGTTTTAGTGCAGTGAGTCCAGAGAGTGCACTGGCACCACTGGGGATGCACTGCTGTGAGTCCAGAGAGTGCCCTTGCACCACTCGGGATAAACTGCAGTGAGTCCAGACAGTGCACTGGCACCACTGGGGATGCACTGCAATGAGTCCAGAGAGTTCTCTGGCACCACTGGGTATGCAGTTTAGTTAGTCCAGAGAGTGCACCGGCTCCAATGGGGATACACTGCAGTGAGTCCAGAGAGTGCACTGGCAACAATGGGGATGCAGTGCTGTGAGTCCAGAGAGTGCCCTTGCACCACTGGGGATAAACTGCAGTGAGTCCAGACAGTGCACTGGCACCACTGGGGATGCACTGCAGTGAGTCCAGAGAGTTCTCTGGCACCACTGGGGATGCAGTTTAGTGAGTCCAGAGAGTGCACCGGCTCCAATGGGGATACACCCCGGTGAGTCCAGAGAGTGCACTGGCACCACTGGGGATGCAGTGCAGTGAGTCCAGAGAGTGCACTGGCACCACTGGGGATGCAGTGCAGTGAGTCCAGAGAGTGAACTGGCACATAAGGGGATGCAGTGCAGTGAGTCCAGAGAGTGCACTGGCACCACCGGGGATTCACTGCAGTGAGTCCAGAGAGTGCACTGGCACCACTTGGAATGCACTGCAGTGAGTCCAGAGAGTGCTCTGGCACCTCAGGGGCTGCACTGCAGTGAGTCAAGAGAGTGCACTGGCACCACTGGGGATGCACTGCAGTGAGTCCAGAGAGTGCACTGGCACCACTGGGGATGCACTGCAGTGAGTCCAGAGAGTTCTCTGGAACCACTGGGGATGCAGTTTAGTGAGTCCAGAGAGTGCACCGGCTCCAATGGGGATACACTGCAGTGAGTCCAGAGAGTGCACTGGCACCAATGGGGATGCAGTGCTGTGAGTCCAGAGAGTGCCCTTGCACCACTGGGGATAAACTGCAGTGAGTCCAGAGAGTGCAGTGGCACCACTGGGGATGCAGTGCAGTGAGTCCAGAGAGTGCACTGGCACCACTGATCTTCACTGCAGTGAGTCCAGTAATTGCACTGGCACCACTGGGGATGCACTACTGTGAGTCCAGAGAGTGCAGTGGCACCACTGGGGATGCAGTGCACTGAGTCCAGAGAGTGCACAGCACCACTGGGGATTCACTGCAGTGAGTCCAGAGAGTGCACTGGCACCACTGGGGATGCAGTGCAGTGACTCCAGAGAGTGCACTGGCACCACTGGGGATGCAGTGCAGTGAGCTCAGAGAGTGCACTGGCACCACTGTGGATGCAGTGCAGTGAGTCCAGGGAGTGCACTGGCACCACTGGGGATGCAGTGCAGTGAGTGCAGAGAGTGCACTGGCACCACTGGGGATGCAGTGCACTGAGTCCAGAGAGTGCACTGGCACCACTGGGGATGCACTGCAGTGAGTCCAGAGAGTGCACTGGCACCACTGGGGATGCAGTGCATTGAGTCCAGAGAGTGCACTGGCACCACTGGGGATGCACCCCGGTGAGTCCAGAGAGTGCACTGGCTCCACTGGGGATGCAGTGCAGTGAGTCCAGAGAGTGAACTGGCACCACTGGGGATGCAGTGCAGTGAGTCCTGAGGGTGCAATGGCACCACAAGGGATGCACTGCAGTGAGTCCAGAGAGTGCACTGGCACCACTGGGGATGCAGTGCAGTGAGTCCAGAGAGTGAACTGGCACCACTGGGGATGCAGTGCAGTGAGTCCAGAGAGTGCACTGGCACCACCGGGGATTCACTGCAGTGAGTCCAGAGAGTGCACTGGCACCACTGGGGATGCACTGCAGTGAGTCCAGAGAGTGCTCTGGCACCTCAGGGGCTGCACTGCAGTGAGTCCAGAGAGTGCACTGGCACCACTGGGGATGCCGTGCAGTGAGTCCAGAGAGTGCACTGGCAACGCTGGGGATGCAGTGCAGTTAGTGCAGAGAGTGCACTGGCACCAGTGGGGAAGAACTGCAGTGAGTCTAGAGAGTGCACTGGCACCACTGGGGATGCACTCGGGTGAGTCCAGAGAGTGCACTGGCACAACTGGGGATGCAGTGCAGTGTGTCCAGAGAGTGCACTGGCACCACTGGGGATGCCAAGCAGTGAGTCCAGAGAGTGCACTGGCACCACTGGGGATGCAGTGCAGTGAGTCCAGAGAGTGCACTGGCACCACTGGGGATGCAGTGCAGTGAGTCCATAGAGTGCACGGGCACCACTGGGGATGCCATGCAGTGAGTCCAGAGAGTGCACTGGCACCACTGGGGATGCACTGCAGTGAGTCCAGAGAGTGCACTGGCACCACTGGGGATGCACTGCAGTGTGTCCAGAGAATGCACTGGCACCACTGGGGATGCAGTGCAGTGAGTCCAAAGAGTGCACTGGTACCACTGGGGATGCAGTGCAGTGAGTCCAGAGACTGCACTGGCACAAACTGGAAATGCACTGCAGTGAGTCCACAGAGTGCACTGGCACAACTGTTCATTCAGTGATGTGAGTCCAGAGAGTGCACTGGCACCACTGGGGATGCAGTGCACTGAGTCCAGAGAGTGCACTGGCACCACTGGGGATGCCATGCAGTGAGTCCAGAGAGTGCACTGGCACCACTGGAGATGCAATGCAGTGAGTCCAGAGAGTGCAATGGAACGACTGGGGATGCAGTGCAGTGAGTCCAGAGAGTGCACTGGCACCACTGGGGATGCAGTGCAGTGAGTCCAGAGAGTGCACTGGCACCACTGCGGATGCAGTGCAGTGAGTCCAGAGAGTGCACTAGCACAACAGGGGATGCACTGCAGTGACTCTAGAGAGTGCAGTGGCACCACTGGGGATGCAGTGCAGTGAGTCCAGAGAGTGCACTGGCTCCACTGGGGATGCAGTGCAGTGAGTCCAGAGAGTGCAGTGGCAGCACTGGGGATGCAGTGCAGTGAGTCCAGAGAGTGCAGTGGCACCTCAGGGGCTGCACTGCAGTGAGTCCAGAGAGTGCACTGGCACCACTGGGGATGCACTGCAGTGAGTCTAGAGAATGCACTGGCACCACTGGGGATGCAGAGCAGTGAGTCCAGAGAGTGCACTTGCACCACAGGGGATGCAATGCAGTGATTCCAGAGAGTGCACTGGCACCACTGGGGATGCAGTGCAGTGAGTCCAGAGAGTGCACTGGCACCACTAGGGTTGCACTGCAGTGAGTCCAGAGAGTGCACTGGCACCACTGGAGTTTTAGTGCAGTGAGTCCAGAGAGTGCACTGGCACCACTGGGGATGCAGTGCTGTGAGTCCAGAGAGTGCACCGGCACCACTGGGGATGCAGTGCAGTTAGTCCAGAGAGTGCTCTGGCACCACTGAGCTGCACTGCAGTGAGTCCAGAGATTGTACTGGCACCACTGGGGATGCACTGCAGTGAGTCCAGAGACTACACTGGCACCACTGGGGATGCACTGCAGTGAGTCTAGAGAATGCACTGGCACCACTGGGGATGCAGAGCAGTGAGTCCAGAGAGTTCACTGGCACCACTGGGGATGCACTGCAGTGAGTCCAGAGAGTGCACTGGCAACACTGGGGATGCACTGCAGTGACTCGAAAGAGTGCACTGGCACCACTGCGGATGCACTGCATTGAGTCCGGAGAGTGCCTTGGCACCAATGGTGATGCAGTGCAGTTAGTCCATAGAGTGCACTGGCTCCACTGGGGATGCAGTGCAGTGACTCCAGAGAGTGCACAGGCACCACAGGGGATGCAGTGCAGTGATTCCAGAGAGCGCACTGGCACCACTGGGGATGCACTGCAGTGAGTCCAAAGAGTGCACTGGCACCACTGGGGATGCAGTGCAGTGAGTCCAGAGACTGCACTGGCACCAACTGGAAATGCCCTGCAGTGAGTCCACAGAGTGCAATGGCACCACTGGGGATGAACCTCGGTGAGTCCAGAGAGTGCGCTGGGAAAACTTTGGATGCAGTGCAGTGAGTGCAGAGAGTGGACTGGCACCACTGGGGATGCAGTGCAGTGAGTCCAGAGAGTGCACTGGCACCACTGGGGATACACTGCAGTGACTCCAGAGAGTGCACTGGCACCACTGGGGATGCACTGCAGTGAGTCCAGAGAGTGCACTGGCACCACTGGGGATGCATTGCAATGAGTCCAGAGAATGCACTGGAACTAAAGGGGATGCATTGCAGTGACTCGAAAGAGTGCACTGGCACCACTGGGGATGCAGTGCATGAGTGCAGAGAGTGCCCTGGCACCACTGGGAATGCAGTGCAGTCAGTCCAGAGAGTGCAGTGGCACCACTGGGGATGCAGTGCAGTGAGTGCAGAGAGTGCACTGGCAGCACTGGGGATGCACTGCAGTGACTCGAAAGAGTGCACTGGCACCACTGCGGATGCACTGCAGTGAGTCCGGAGAGTGCCCTGGCTCCAATGGTGATGCAGTGCAGTGAGTCCAGAGAGTGCAGTGGCATCACTGGGGATGCAGTGCAGTGAGTCCAGAGAGTGCAGTGGCACCACTGGGGATGCAATGCAGTGAGTCCAGAGAGTGCACTGGCACCACTGGGGATGCAGTGCTGTGACTCCAGAGAGTGCACTGGCACCACTGCGGATGCAGTGCAGTGAGTCCAGAGAGTGCACTGGCACCACTGGGGATGCAGTGCACTGAGCCGAGAGAGTGCACTGGCACCACTGGTGATGCAGTGCAGTGAGACCAGAGAGTGCACTGGCACAACAGGGGATGCACTGCAGTGACTCTAGAGAGTGCAGTGGCACCACTGGGGATTCACTGCAGTGAGTCCAGAGAGTGCACTGGCTCCACTGGGGATGCAGTGCAGTGAGTCCAGAGAGTGCAGTGGCAGCACTGGGGATGCAGTGCAGTGAGTCCAGAGAGTGCACTGGCACCACTGGGGATGCACTGCAGTGAGTCCAGAGAGTGCACTAGCACCACTGGGGATGCACTGCAGTGAGTCTAGAAAATGCACTGGCACCACTGGGGATGCAGAGCAGTGAGTCCAGAGAGTGCACTTGCACCACAGGGGATGCAATGCAGTGATTCCAGAGGGTGCACTCGCACCACTGGGGATGCAGGGCAGTGAGTCCAGAGAGTGCACTGTCAGCACTGGGGATGCAGTGCAGTGAGTCCAAAGAGTTCACTGGCACCACTGGGGATGCACTGCAGTGAGTCCAGAGAGTGCACTGGCACCACTGGGGATGCACTGCAGTGAGTCCGGAGAGTGCACTGGCACCACTGGGGATGCACTGCAGTGAGTCCGGAGAGTGCCCTGGCACCAATGGTGATGCAGTGCAGTTAGTCCATAGAGTGCACTGGCTCCACTGGGGATGCAGTGCAGTGACTCCAGAGAGTGCACAGGCACCACAGGGGATGCAGTGCAGTGAGTCCAGAGAGTGCAATGGCACCACAGGGGATGCACTGCAGTGATTCCAGAGAGTGCACTGGCACCACTGGGGATGCAGTGCAGTGAGTCCAAAGAGTGCACTGGTACCACTGGGGATGCAGTGCAGTGAGTCCAGAGACTGCACTGGCACAAACTGGAAATGCACTGCAGTGAGTCCACAGAGTGCACTGGCACAACTGTTCATTCAATGATGTGAGTCCAGAGAGTGCACTGGCACCACTGGGGATGCAGTGCACTGAGTCCAGAGAGTGCACTGGCACCACTGGGGATGCCATGCAGTGAGTCCAGAGAGTGCACTGGCACCACTGGAGATGCAATGCAGTGAGTCCAGAGAGTGCAATGGAACGACTGGGGATGCAGTGCAGTGAGTCCAGAGAGTGCACTGGCACCACTGGGGATGCAGTGCAGTGAGTCCAGAGAGTGCACTGGCACCACTGCGGATGCAGTGCAGTGAGTCCAGAGAGTGCACTAGCACAACAGGGGATGCACTGCAGTGACTCTAGAGAGTGCAGTGGCACCACTGGGGATGCAGTGCAGTGAGTCCAGAGAGTGCACTGGCTCCACTGGGGATGCAGTGCAGTGAGTCCAGAGAGTGCAGTGGCAGCACTGGGGATGCAGTGCAGTGAGTCCAGAGAGTGCAGTGGCACCTCAGGGGCTGCACTGCAGTGAGTCCAGAGAGTGCACTGGCACCACTGGGGATGCACTGCAGTGAGTCTAGAGAATGCACTGGCACCACTGGGGATGCAGAGCAGTGAGTCCAGAGAGTGCACTTGCACCACAGGGGATGCAATGCAGTGATTCCAGAGAGTGCACTGGCACCACTGGGGATGCAGTGCAGTGAGTCCAGAGAGTGCACTGGCACCACTAGGGTTGCACTGCAGTGAGTCCAGAGAGTGCACTGGCACCACTGGAGTTTTAGTGCAGTGAGTCCAGAGAGTGCACTGGCACCACTGGGGATGCAGTGCTGTGAGTCCAGAGAGTGCACCGGCACCACTGGGGATGCAGTGCAGTTAGTCCAGAGAGTGCTCTGGCACCACTGAGCTGCACTGCAGTGAGTCCAGAGATTGTACTGGCACCACTGGGGATGCACTGCAGTGAGTCCAGAGACTACACTGGCACCACTGGGGATGCACTGCAGTGAGTCTAGAGAATGCACTGGCACCACTGGGGATGCAGAGCAGTGAGTCCAGAGAGTTCACTGGCACCACTGGGGATGCACTGCAGTGAGTCCAGAGAGTGCACTGGCAACACTGGGGATGCACTGCAGTGACTCGAAAGAGTGCACTGGCACCACTGCGGATGCACTGCATTGAGTCCGGAGAGTGCCTTGGCACCAATGGTGATGCAGTGCAGTTAGTCCATAGAGTGCACTGGCTCCACTGGGGATGCAGTGCAGTGACTCCAGAGAGTGCACAGGCACCACAGGGGATGCAGTGCAGTGATTCCAGAGAGCGCACTGGCACCACTGGGGATGCACTGCAGTGAGTCCAAAGAGTGCACTGGCACCACTGGGGATGCAGTGCAGTGAGTCCAGAGACTGCACTGGCACCAACTGGAAATGCCCTGCAGTGAGTCCACAGAGTGCAATGGCACCACTGGGGATGAACCTCGGTGAGTCCAGAGAGTGCGCTGGGAAAACTTTGGATGCAGTGCAGTGAGTGCAGAGAGTGGACTGGCACCACTGGGGATGCAGTGCAGTGAGTCCAGAGAGTGCACTGGCACCACTGGGGATACACTGCAGTGACTCCAGAGAGTGCACTGGCACCACTGGGGATGCACTGCAGTGAGTCCAGAGAGTGCACTGGCACCACTGGGGATGCATTGCAATGAGTCCAGAGAATGCACTGGAACTAAAGGGGATGCATTGCAGTGACTCGAAAGAGTGCACTGGCACCACTGGGGATGCAGTGCATGAGTGCAGAGAGTGCCCTGGCACCACTGGGAATGCAGTGCAGTCAGTCCAGAGAGTGCAGTGGCACCACTGGGGATGCAGTGCAGTGAGTGCAGAGAGTGCACTGGCAGCACTGGGGATGCACTGCAGTGACTCGAAAGAGTGCACTGGCACCACTGCGGATGCACTGCAGTGAGTCCGGAGAGTGCCCTGGCACCAATGGTGATGCAGTGCAGTGAGTCCAGAGAGTGCAGTGGCATCACTGGGGATGCAGTGCAGTGAGTCCAGAGAGTGCAGTGGCACCACTGGGGATGCAATGCAGTGAGTCCAGAGAGTGCACTGGCACCACTGGGGATGCAGTGCTGTGACTCCAGAGAGTGCACTGGCACCACTGCGGATGCAGTGCAGTGAGTCCAGAGAGTGCACTGGCACCACTGGGGATGCAGTGCACTGAGCCCAGAGAGTGCACTGGCACCACTGGTGATGCAGTGCAGTGAGACCAGAGAGTGCACTGGCACCACTGGGGATGCAGTGCAGTGAGTCCAGAGAGTGCTCTGGCACCACTGGGGATGCAGTTCAGTGAGTCCAGAGAGTGCACTGGCACCACTGGGGATACACTGCAGTGACTCCAGAGAGTGCACTGGCACCACTGGGGATGCAGTGCAGTGAGTCCAGAGAGTGCACTGGCACCACTGGGGATGCAGTGCAGTGAGTCCAGAGAGTGCACTGGCACCAACTGGAACTGCACTGCAGCGAGTCCTGAGATTGCACTGGCACCACTGGGGATGCACTGCAGTGAGTCCAGAGACTACACTGGCACCACTGGGGATGCAGTGCAGTGAGTCCAGAGAGTGCACTGGCACCACTGTTCATGCAGTGCAGTGAGTCCAAAGAGTGCACTGGCACCACTGGGGATGCAGTGTATGAGTGCAGACAGTGCACTGGTACCACTGGGGATGCAGTGCAGTGAGTCCAGAGAGTAGACTGGCACCAGAGGGGATGGAGTGCAGTGAGTCCAGAGAGTGCACTGGCACCACTGGAGATGCAGTGCAGTGAGTCCAGAGAGTGCACTGGCACCACTGGGGATGCAGTGCAGTGAGTGCAGAGAGTGCACTGGCACAACAGGGGATGCACTGCAGTGAGTCCAGAGAGTGCACTGGCACCACTGGGGAGGCAGTGCAGTGAGTCCAGAGAGTGCAGTGGCACCACTGGGGATGCAGTGCACTGAGTCCAGAGAGTGCACTGGCACCACTGGGGATGCAGTGCAGTGAGTCCAGAGAGTGCACGGTCAGCACTGGGGATGCAGTGCAGTGAGTCCAGAGAGTTCACTGGCACCACTGGGGATGCAGTGCAGTGAGTCCAGAGAGTGCACTGGCACAACTGGGGATGCACTGCAGTGAGTCCAGAGAGTGCAGTGGCACCTCAGGGGCTGCACTGCAGTGAGTCCAGAGAGTGCACTGGCACCACTGGGGATGCAGTGCAGTGAGTCTAGAGAATGCACTGGCACCACTGGGGATGCAGAGCAGTGAGTCCAGAGAGTGCACTTGCACCACAGGGGATGCAATGCAGTGATTCCAGAGAGTGCACTGGCACCACTGGGGATGCACTGCAGTGAGTCCAGAGAGTGCACTGGCACCACTGGGGATGCACTGCAGTGAGTCCAGAGAGTGCACTGGCACCACTGGAGTTTTAGTGCAGTGAGTCCAGAGAGTGCACTGGCACCACTGGGGATGCAGTGCTGTGAGTCCAGAGAGTGCACTGGCACCACTGGGGATGCACTGCAGTGAGTCCAGAGAGTGCTCTGGCAGCACTGAGCTGCACTGCAGTGAGTCCAGAGATTGTACTGGCACCACTGGGGATGCACTGCAGTGAGTCCAGAGACTACACTGGCACCACTGGGGATGCAGTGCAGTGAGTCCAGAGAGTGCACTGGCACCACTGTTGATGCAGTGCAGTAAGTCCACAGAGGGCACTGGCACCACTGGGGATGCAGTGCAGTGAGTCCAGAGAGTGCACTGTCACCACTGGGGATGCACTGCAGTGCGTACAGAGAGCCACTAGCACCACTGGGGATGCACTGCAGTGAGTCCAGAGACTACACTGGCACCACTGGGGATGCAGTGCAGTGAGTCCAGAGAGTGCACTGGCACCACTGTTGATGCAGTGCAGTAAGTCCACAGAGGGCACTGGCACCACTGGGGATGCAGTGCAGTGAGTCCAGAGAGTGCACTGGCACCACTGGGGATGCACTGCAGTGAGTCCAAAGAGTGCACTGGCACCACTGGGGATGCACTGCAGTGCGTACAGAGAGCCACTAACACAACTGGGGATGCACTGCAGTGAGTCCAGAGAGTGCACTGGCTCCACTGGGGATGCAGTGCAGTGAGTCCAGAGAGTGCACTGTCACCACTGGGGATGCAGCGCAGTGACTACAGAGAGTGCACTGTCTCCACTGGGGATGCAGTGCAGTGAGTCCAGAGAGTGCACTGGCACCACTGGGGATGCAGTGCAGTGAGTCCAGAGAGAGCACTGGCACCACTGGGGATGCAGTGCAGTGAGTCCAGAGAGAGCACTGGCGCGACTGGGGATGCAATGCAGTGAGTCCAGAGAGTGCAATGAAACCACTGGGGATGCAGTGCAGTGAGTCCAGAGAGTGCACTGGCACCACTGGGGATGCAGTGCAGTGAGTCCAGAGAGTGCACTGGCACCACTGGGGATGCAGTGCAGTGAGTCCAGAGAGTGCACTGGCACAACAGGGGATGCACTGCAGTGACTCTAGAGAGTGCAGTGGCACCACTGGGGATTCACTGCAGTGAGTCCAGAGAGTGCACTGGCTCCACTGGGGATGCAGTGCAGTGAGTCCAGATAGTGCAGTGGCAGCACTGGGGATGCAGTGCAGTGAGTCCAGAGAGTGCACTGGCACCACTGGGGATGCACTGCAGTGAGTCCAGAGAGTGCACTGGCACCACTGGGGATGCACTGCAGTGAGTCTAGAAAATGCACTGGCACCACTGGGGATGCAGAGCAGTGAGTCCAGAGAGTGCACTTGCACCACAGGGGATGCAATGCAGTGATTCCAGAGGGTGCACTCGCACCACTGGGGATGCAGGGCAGTGAGTCCAGAGAGTGCACTGTCAGCACTGGGGATGCAGTGCAGTGAGTCCAAAGAGTTCACTGGCACCACTGGGGATGCACTGCAGTGAGTCCAGAGAGTGCACTGGCACCACTGGGGATGCACTGCAGTGAGTCCGGAGAGTGCACTGGCACCACTGGGGATGCACTGCAGTGAGTCCGGAGAGTGCCCTGGCACCAATGGTGATGCAGTGCAGTGAGTCCATAGAGTGCACTGGCTCCACTGGGGATGCAGTGCAGTGACTCCAGAGAGTGCACAGGCACCACAGGGGATGCAGTGCAGTGAGTCCAGAGAGTGCAATGGCACCACAGGGGATGCACTGCAGTGATTCCAGAGAGTGCACTGGCACCACTGGGGATGCAGTGCAGTGAGTCCAAAGAGTGCACTGGTACCACTGGGGATGCAGTGCAGTGAGTCCAGAGACTACACTGGCACAAACTGGAAATGCACTGCAGTGAGTCCACAGAGTGCACTGGCACAACTGTTCATTCAGTGATGTGAGTCCAGAGAGTGCACTGGCACCACTGGGGATGCAGTGCAGTGAGTCCAGAGAGTGCACTGGCACCACTGGGGATGCCATGCAGTGAGTCCAGAGAGTGCACTGGCACCACTGGAGATGCAATGCAGTGAGTCCAGAGAGTGCAATGGAACGACTGGGGATGCAGTGCAGTGAGTCCAGAGAGTGCACTGGCACCACTGGGGATGCAGTGCAGTGAGTCCAGAGAGTGCACTGGCACCACTGCGGATGCAGTGCAGTGAGTCCAGAGAGTGCACTAGCACAACAGGGGATGTACTGCAGTGACTCTAGAGAGTGCAGTGGCACCACTGGGGATTCACTGCAGTGAGTCCAGAGAGTGCACTGGCTCCACTGGGGATGCAGTGCAGTGAGTCCAGAGAGTGCAGTGGCAGCACTGGGGATGCAGTGCAGTGAGTCCAGAGAGTGCAGTGGCACCTCAGGGGCTGCACTGCAGTGAGTCCAGAGAGTGCACTGGCACCACTGGGGATGCACTGCAGTGAGTCTAGAGAATGCACTGGCACCACTGGGGATGCAGAGCAGTGAGTCCAGAGAGTGCACTTGCACCACAGGGGATGCAATGCAGTGATTCCAGAGAGTGCACTGGCACCACTGGGGATGCAGTGCAGTGAGTCCAGAGAGTGCACTGGCACCACTAGGGTTGCACTGCAGTGAGTCCAGAGAGTGCACTGGCAGCACTGGAGTTTTAGTGCAGTGAGTCCAGAGAGTGCACTGGCACCACTGGGGATGCAGTGCTGTGAGTCCAGAGAGTGCACCGGCACCACTGGGGATGCAGTGCAGTTAGTCCAGAGAGTGCTCTGGCACCACTGAGCTGCACTGCAGTGAGTCCAGAGATTGTACTGGCACCACTGGGGATGCACTGCAGTGAGTCCAGAGACTACACTGGCACCACTGGGGATGCAGTGCAGTGAATCCAGAGAGTGCACTGGCACCACTGTTGATGCAGTGCAGTGAGTCCACAGAGGGCACTGGCACCACGGGGGATGCACTGCAGTGAGTCCAGAGAGTGCACTGGCACCACTGGGGATGCACTGCAGTGCGTACAGAGAGCCACTAACACAACTGGGGATGCACTGCAGTGAGTCCAGAGAGTGCACTGGCTCCACTGGGGATGCAGTGCAGTGAGTCCAGAGTGCACTGTCACCACTGGGGATGCAGCGCAGTGACTACAGAGAGTGCACTGTCTCCACTGGGAATGCAGTGCAGTGAGTCCAGAGAGTGCACTGGCACCACTGGGGATGCACTGCAGTGAGTCCAGAGAGTGCACTGCCACCACTGGTGATGCAGTGCAGTGAGTCCAGAGAGTGCACTGTCAGCACTGGGGATGCAGTGCTGTGAGTCCAAAGAGTTCACTGGCACCACTGGGGATGCACTGCAGTGAGTCCAGAGAGTGCACTGGCAACACTGGGGATGCACTGCAGTGACTCGAAAGAGTGCACTGGCACCACTGCGGATGCACTGCATTGAGTCCGGAGAGTGCCTTGGCACCAATGGTGATGCAGTGCAGTTAGTCCATAGAGTGCACTGGCTCCACTGGGGATGCAGTGCAGTGACTCCAGAGAGTGCACAGGCACCACAGGGGATGCAGTGCAGTGAGTCCAGAGAGTGCAATGGCACCACAGGGGATGCACTGCAGTGATTCCAGAGAGCGCACTGGCACCACTGGGGATGCACTGCAGTGAGTCCAAAGAGTGC
The DNA here is from genome assembly GCF_964034855.1 of Anser brachyrhynchus. Classification (NCBI taxonomy): domain Eukaryota; kingdom Metazoa; phylum Chordata; class Aves; order Anseriformes; family Anatidae; genus Anser; species Anser brachyrhynchus. Next base: position 40,213 of record NW_027663859.1, on the reverse strand, counting down.
ACTGGCACCACTGGGGATGCAGTGCAGTGAGTCCAGAGACTGCACTGGCACCAACTGGAAATGCCCTGCAGTGAGTCCACAGAGTGCAATGGCACCACTGGGGATGAACCTCGGTGAGTCCAGAGAGTGCGCTGGGAAAACTTTGGATGCAGTGCAGTGAGTGCAGAGAGTGGACTGGCACCACTGGGGATGCAGTGCAGTGAGTCCAGAGAGTGCACTGGCACCACTGGGGATGCACTGCAGTGAGTCCAGAGAGTGCACTGGCACCACTGGGGATGCACTGCAGTGAGTCCAGAGAGTGCACTGGCACCACTGGGGATGCACTGCAATGAGTCCAGAGAATGCACTGGAACTAAAGGGGATGCATTGCAGTGACTCGAAAGAGTGCACTGGCACCACTGGGGATGCAGTGCATGAGTGCAGAGAGTGCCCTGGCACCACTGGGAATGCAGTGCAGTCAGTCCAGAGAGTGCAGTGGCACCACTGGGGATGCAGTGCAGTGAGTGCAGAGAGTGCACTGGCAGCACTGGGGATGCACTGCAGTGACTCGAAAGAGTGCACTGGCACCACTGCGGATGCACTGCAGTGAGTCCGGAGAGTGCCCTGGCACCAATGGTGATGCAGTGCAGTGAGTCCAGAGAGTGCAGTGGCATCACTGGGGATGCAGTGCAGTGAGTCCAGAGAGTGCAGTGGCACCACTGGGGATGCAATGCAGTGAGTCCAGAGAGTGCAGTGGCACCACTGGGGATGCAGTGCTGTGACTCCAGAGAGTGCACTGGCACCACTGCGGATGCAGTGCAGTGAGTCCAGAGAGTGCACTGGCACCACTGGGGATGCAGTGCACTGAGCCCAGAGAGTGCACTGGCACCACTGGTGATGCAGTGCAGTGAGACCAGAGAGTGCACTGGCACCACTGGGGATGCAGTGCAGTGAGTCCAGAGAGTGCTCTGGCACCACTGGGGATGCAGTTCAGTGAGTCCAGAGAGTGCACTGGCACCACTGGGGATACACTGCAGTGACTCCAGAGAGTGCACTGGCACCACTGGGGATGCAGTGCAGTGAGTCCAGAGAGTGCACTGGCACCACTGGGGATGCAGTGCAGTGAGTCCAGAGAGTGCACTGGCACCAACTGGAACTGCACTGCAGCGAGTCCTGAGATTGCACTGGCACCACTGGGGATGCACTGCAGTGAGTCCAGAGACTACACTGGCACCACTGGGGATGCAGTGCAGTGAGTCCAGAGAGTGCACTGGCACCACTGTTCATGCAGTGCAGTGAGTCCAAAGAGTGCACTGGCACCACTGGGGATGCAGTGTATGAGTGCAGACAGTGCACTGGTACCACTGGGGATGCAGTGCAGTGAGTCCAGAGAGTAGACTGGCACCAGAGGGGATGGAGTGCAGTGAGTCCAGCGAGTGCACTGGCACCACTGGAGATGCAGTGCAGTGAGTCCAGAGAGTGCACTGGCACCACTGGGGATGCAGTGCAGTGAGTGCAGAGAGTGCACTGGCACAACAGGGGATGCACTGCAGTGAGTCCAGAGAGTGCACTGGCACCACTGGGGAGGCAGTGCAGTGAGTCCAGAGAGTGCACTGGCACCACTGGGGATGCACTGCAGTGAGTCCAGAGAGTTCACTGGCACCACTGGGGATGCAGTGCAGTGAGTCCAGAGACTGCACTGGCACAACTGGGGATGCACTGCAGTGAGTCCAGAGAGTGCAGTGGCACCTCAGGGGCTGCACTGCAGTGAGTCCAGAGAGTGCACTGGCACCACTGGGGATGCAGTGCAGTGAGTCTAGAGAATGCACTGGCACCACTGGGGATGCAGAGCAGTGAGTCCAGAGAGTGCACTTGCACCACAGGGGATGCAATGCAGTGATTCCAGAGAGTGCACTGGCACCACTGGGGATGCACTGCAGTGAGTCCAGAGAGTGCACTGGCACCACTAGGGTTGCACTGCAGTGAGTCCAGAGAGTGCACTGGCACCACTGGAGTTTTAGTGCAGTGAGTCCAGAGAGTGCACTGGCACCACTGTGGATGCAGTGCTGTGAGTCCAGAGAGTGCACTGGCACCACTGGGGATGCAGTGCAGTGAGTCCAGAGAGTGCTCTGGCACCACTGAGCTGCACTGCAGTGAGTCCAGAGATTGTACTGGCACCACTGGGGATGCACTGCAGTGAGTCCAGAGACTACACTGGCACCACTGGGGATGCAGTGCAGTGAGTCCAGAGAGTGCACTGGCACCACTGTTGATGCAGTGCAGTAAGTCCACAGAGGGCACTGGCACCACTGGGGATGCAGTGCAGTGAGTCCAGAGAGTGCACTGTTACCATTGGGGATGCACCTCGGTGAGTCCAGAGAGTGCTCTGGGAACACTGGGGATGCAGCGCAGTGACTACAGAGAGTGCACTCTCTCCATTGGGGATACAGTGCAGTGAGTCCAGAGAGTGCACTGGCACCACTGGGATGCAGTGCAGTGAGTCCAGAGAGTGCACTGGCACCACTGGGGATGCAGTGCAGTGAGTCCAGAGAGTGCACTGGCACCACTGGGGATGCAGTGCAGTGAGTCCAGAGAGTGCACTGGCACCACTGGGGATGCAGTGCAGTGAGTCCATAGAGTGCACTGGCACCACTGGGGATGCCATGCAGTGAGTCCAGAGAGAGCACTGGCACCACTGGGGATGCAATGCAGTGAGTCCAGAGAGTGCAATGGAACCACTGGGGATGCAGTGCAGTGAATCCAGAGAGTGCACTGGCACCACTGGGGATGCAGTGCAGTGAGTCCAGAGAGTGCACTAGCACAACAGGGGATGCACTGCAGTGACTCTAGAGAGTGCAGTGGCACCACTGGGGATTCACTGCAGTGAGTCCAGAGAGTGCACTGGCTCCACTGGGGATGCAGTGCAGTGAGTCCAGAGAGTGCAGTGGCAGCACTGGGGATGCAGTGCAGTGAGTCCAGAGAGTGCACTGGCACCACTGGTGATGCACTGCAGTGAGTCCAGAGAGTGCACTGGCACCACTGGGGATGCACTGCAGTGAGTCTAGAGAATGCACTGGCACCACTGGGGATGCAGAGCAGTGAGTCCAGAGAGTGCACTTGCACCACAGGGGATGCAATGCAGTGATTCCAGAGGGTGCACTGGCACCACTGGGGATGCAGTGCAGTGAGTCCAGAGAGTGCACTGGCACCACTGGGGTTGCACTGCAGTGAGTCCAGAGATTGTACTGGCACCACTTCGGATGCACTGCAGTGAGTCCAGAGAGTGCACTGGCACCACTGGGGATGCAGTGCTGTGAGTCCAGAGAGTGCACTGGCACCACTGGGGATGCAGTGCAGTGAGTCCAGAGAGTGCTCTGGCACCACTGAGCTGCACTGCAGTGAGTCCAGAGATTGTACTGGCACCACTTCGGATGCACTGCAGTGAGTCCAGAGAGTGCACTGGCACCACTGGGGATGCAGTGCTGTGAGTCCAGGGAGTGCACTGGCACCACTGGGGATGCAGTGCACTGAGTCCAGAGAGTGCACTGTCACCACTGGGGATGCACTGCAGTGCGTACAGAGAGCCACTAGCAAAACTGGGGATGCACTGCAGTGAGTCCAGAGAGTGCACTGGCTCCACTGGGGATGCAGTGCAGTGAGTCCAGAGAGTGCACTGGCACCACTGGGGATGCAGCGCAGTGACTACAGAGAGTGCACTGTCTCCACTGGGGATGCAGTGCAGTGAGTCCAGAGAGTGCTCTGTCAGCACTGGGGATGCAGTGCAGTGAGTCCAGAGAGTGCAGTGGCACCACTGGGGATGCAGTGCAGTGAGTCCAGAGAGTGCACTGGCACCACTGGGGATGCAGTGCAGTGAGTCCAGAGAGTGCACTGGCACCACTGGGGATGCAGTGCTGTGACTGCAGAGAGTGCACTGGCACAACAGGGGATGCAGTGCAGTGAGTCCAGAGAGTGCACTGGCACCACTGGGGATGCAGTGCAGTGAGTCCAGAGAGTGCACTGGCACCACTGGGGATGCAGTGCACTGAGTCCAGAGAGTGCACTGGCACCACTGGAAATGCAGTGCACTGAGTCCAGAGAGTGCACTGGCACCACTGGGGATGCAGGGCAGTGAGTCCAGAGAGTGCACTGTCAGCACTGGGGATGCAGTGCAGTGAGTCCAAAGAGTTCACTGGCACCACTGGGGATGCAGTGCAGTGAGTCCAGAGAGTGCACTGGCACCACTGGGGATGCACTGCAGTGAGTCCAGAGAGTGCACTGGCACCACTGGGGATGCACTGCAGTGAGTCCGGAGAGTGCACTGGCACCACTGGGGATGCACTGCAGTGAGTCCACAGAGTGCACTGGCACCACTGTTCATTCAGTGATGTGAGTCCAGAGAGTGCACTGGCACCACTGGGGATGCAGTGCAGTGAGTCCAGAGAGTGCACTGGCACCGCTGGGGATGCCATGCAGTGAGTCCAGAGAGTGCACTGGCACCACTGGGGATGCAATGCAGTGAGTCCAGAGAGTGCAATGGAACGACTGGGGATGCAGTGCAGTGAGTCCAGAGAGTGCACTGGCACCAATGGGGATGCACTGCAGTGAGTCCAGAGAGTGCACTGGCACCACTGGGGATGCAGTGCAGTGAGTCCAGAGAGTGCACTAGCACAACAGGGGATGCACTGCAGTGACTCTAGAGAGTGCAGTGGCACCACTGGGGATTCACTGCAGTGAGTCCAGAGAGTGCACTGGCTCCACTGGGGATGCAGTGCAGTGAGTCCAGAGAGTGCAGTGGCAGCACTGGGGATGCAGTGCAGTGAGTCCAGAGAGTGCAGTGGCACCTCAGGGGCTGCACTGCAGTGAGTCCAGAGAGTGCACTGGCACCACTGGGGATGCACTGCAGTGAGTCTAGAGAATGCACTGGCACCACTGGGGATGCAGAGCAGTAAGTCCAGAGAGTGCACTTGCACCACAGGGGATGCAATGCAGTGATTCCAGAGAGTGCACTGGCACCACTGGGGATGCACTGCAGTGAGTCCAGAGATTGCACTGGCACCACTGGGGATGCACTGCAGTGAGTCCAGAGAGTGCACTGGCACCACTGGAGTTTTAGTGCAGTGAGTCCAGAGAGTGCACTGGCACCACTGGGGATGCAGTGCTGTGAGTCCAGAGAGTGCATTGGCACCACTGGGGATGCAGTGCAGTGAGTCCAGAGAGAGCTCTGGCACCACTGAGCTGCACTGCAGTGAGTCCAGAGATTGTACTGGCACCACTGGGGATGCACTGCAGTGAGTCCAGAGACTACACTGGCACCACTGGGGATGCAGTGCAGTGAGTCCAGAGAGTGCACTGTCAGCACTGTTGATGCAGTGCAGTGAGTCCACAGAGGGCACTGGCACCACTGGGGATGCAGTGCAGTGAGTCCAGAGAGTGCACTGTCACCACTGGGGATGCACTGCAGTGCGTACAGAGAGCCACTAGGACAACTGGGGATGCACTGCAGTGAGTCCAGAGAGTGCACTGGCTCCACTGGGGATGCAGTGCAGTGAGTCCAGAGAGTGCACTGTCACCACTGGGGATGCAGCGCAGTGACTACAGAGAGTGCACTGTCTCCACTGGGGATGCAGTGCAGTGAGTCCAGAGCGTGCACTGGCACCACTGGGGATGCACTGCAGTGAGTCCAGAGAGTGCACTGTCAGCACTGGGGATGCAGTGCAGTGAGTCCAGAGAGTGCACTGGCACCACTGGGGATGCAGTGCAGTGAGTGCAGAGAGTGCACTGGCACAACAGTGGTTTTACTGCAGGGAGTCCAGAGAGTGCACTGGCACCACTGGGGATGCAGTGCAGTGAGTCCAGAGAGTGCACTGGCACCACTGGGGATGCAGTGCACTGAGTCCAGAGAGTGCACTGGCACAAACTGGAAATGCACTGCAGTGAGTCCAGAGAGTGCACTGTCAGCACTGGGGATGCAGTGCTGTGAGTCCAAAGAGTTCACTGGCACCACTGGGGATGCACTGCAGTGAGTCCAGAGAGTGCACTGGCACCACTGGGGATGCACTGCAGTGAGTCTAGAGAATGCACTGGCACCACTGGGGATGCAGAGCAGTGAGTCCAGAGAGTGCACTGGCACCACTGGGGATGCACTGCAGTGATTCCAGAGAGTGCACTGGCACCACTGGGGATGCACTGCAGTGAGTCCGGAGAGTGCACTGGCACCACTGGGGATGCACTGCAGTGAGTCCACAGAGTGCACTGGCACCACTGTTCATTCAGTGATGTGAGTCCAGAGAGTGCACTGGCACCACTGGGGATGCAGTGCAGTGAGTCCAGAGAGTGCACTGGCACCACTGGGGATGCCATGCAGTGAGTCCAGAGAGTGCACTGGCACCACTGGGGATGCAATGCAGTGAGTCCAGAGAGTGCAATGGAACGACTGGGGATGCAGTGCAGTGAGTCCAGAGAGTGCACTGGCACCACTGGGGATGCACTGCAGTGAGTCCAGAGAGTGCACTGGCACCACTGGGGATGCAGTGCAGTGAGTCCAGAGAGTGCACTAGCACAACAGGGGATGCACTGCAGTGACTCTAGAGAGTGCAGTGGCACCACTGGGGATTCACTGCAGTGAGTCCAGAGAGTGCACTGGCTCCACTGGGGATGCAGTGCAGTGAGTCCAGAGACTGCAGTGGCAGCACTGGGGATGCAGTGCAATGAGTCCTGAGAGTGCAGTGGCACCTCAGGGGCTGCACTGCAGTGAGTCCAGAGAGTGCACTGGCACCACTGGGGATGCACTGCAGTGAGTCTAGAGAATGCACTGGCACCACTGGGGATGCAGAGCAGTAAGTCCAGAGAGTGCACTTGCACCACAGGGGATGCAATGCAGTGATTCCAGAGAGTGCACTGGCACCACTGGGGATGCACTGCAGTGAGTCCAGAGAGTGCACTGGCACCACTGGGGATGCACTGCAGTGAGTCCAGAGAGTGCACTGGCACCACTGGGGATGCAGTGCTGTGAGTCCAGAGAGTGCATTGGCACCACTGGGGATGCAGTGCAGTGAGTCCAGAGAGTGCTCTGGCACCACTGAGCTGCACTGCAGTGAGTCCAGAGATTGTACTGGCACCACTGGGGATGCGCTGCAGTGAGTCCAGAGACTACACTGGCACCACTGGGGATGCAGTGCAGTGAGTCCAGAGAGTGCACTGTCAGCACTGTTGATGCAGTGCAGTGAGTCCACAGAGGGCACTGGCACCACTGGGGATGCAGTGCAGTGAGTCCAGAGACTGCACTGTCACCACTGGGGATGCACTGCAGTGCGTACAGAGAGCCACTAGCACAACTGGGGATGCACTGCAGTGAGTCCAGAGAGTGCACTGGCTCCACTGGGGATGCAGTGCAGTGAGTCCAGAGAGTGCACTGTCACCACTGGGGATGCAGCGCAGTGACTACAGAGAGTGCACTGTCTCCACTGGGGATGCAGTGCAGTGAGTCCAGAGCGTGCACTGGCACCACTGCGGATGCACTGCAGTGAGTCCAGAGATTGTACTGGCACCACTGGGGATGCACTGCAGTGAGTCCAGAGACTTCACTGGCACCACTGGGGATGCAGTGCAGTGAGTCCAGAGAGTGCACTGGCACCACTGTTGATGCAGTGCAGTGAGTCCACAGAGGGCACTGGCGCCACTGGGGATGCAGTGCAGTGAGTCCAGAGAGTGCACTGTCACCACTGGGGATGCAGCGCAGTGACTACAGAGAGTGCACTGTCTCCACTGGGGATGTAGTGCAGTGAGTCCAGAGAGTGCACTAGCACCACTGCGGATGCACTGCAGTGAGTCCAGAGAGTGCACTGCCACCACTGGTGATGCAGTGCAGTGAGTCCAGAGAGTGCACTGTCAGCACTGGGGATGCAGTGCAGTGAGTCCAGAGAGTGCACTGGCACCACTGGGGATGCAGTGCAGTGAGTCCAGAGAGTGCACTGGCACCACTGGGGATGCAGTGCAGTGACTCCAGAGAGTGCACTGGCACAACAGGTGTTTTACTGCAGTGAGTCCAGAGAGTGCACTGGCACCACTGGGGATGCAGTGCAGTGAGTCCAGAGACTAAACTGGCACCACTGGGGATGCAGTGCAGTGACTCGAAAGAGTGCACTGGCACCACTGGGGATGCACTGCATTGAGTCCGGAGAGTGCCCTGGCACCTATGGTGATGCAGTGCAGTTAGTCCATAGAGTGCACTGGCTCCACTGGGGATGCAGTGCAGTGACTCCAGAGAGTGCACAGGCACCACAGGGGATGCAGTGCAGTGAGTCCAGAGAGTGCACTGTCAGCACTGTTGATGCAGTGCAGTGAGTCCACAGAGGACACTGGCACCACTGGGGATGCAGTGCAGTGAGTCCAGAGAGTGCAGTGGCACCACTGGGGATGCAGTGCAGTGACTCCAGAGAGTGCACTGGCACAACATCTGTTTTACTGCAGTGAGTCCAGAGAGTGCACTGGCACCACTGGGGATGCAGTGCAGTGAGTCCAGAGAGTGCACTGGCACCACTGGGGATGCAGTGCAGTGAGTGCAGAGAGTGCACTGGCAGCACTGGGGATGCACTGCAGTGACTCGAAAGAGTGCACTGGCACCACTGCGGATGCACTGCAGTGAGTCCGGAGAGTGCCCTGGCACCAATGGTGATGCAGTGCAGTGAGTCCAGAGAGTGCAGTGGCATCACTGGGGATGCAGTTCAGTGAGTCCAGAGAGTGCAGTGGCACCACTGGGGATGCAATGCAGTGAGTCCAGAGAGTGCACTGGCACCACTGGGGATGCAGTGCAGTGAGTCCAGAGAGTGCACTGGCACCACTGGGGATGCAGTGCAGTGAGTCCAGAGAGGTCACTGGCACCACTGGGGATGCAGTGCAGTGAGTCCAGAGAGTGCACTGGCACCACTGGGGATGCACTGCAGTGAGTCCAGAGAGTGCACTGGCACCACTGGGGATGCAGTGCACTGAGCCCAGAGAGTGCACTGGCACCACTGGGGATGCAGTGCAGTGAGTGCAGAGAGTGCACTGGCACCACTGGTGATGCAGTGCAGTGAGACCAGAGAGAGCACTGGCACCACTGGGGATGCACTGCAGTGAGTCCAGAGAGTGCTCTGGCAGCACTGGGGATGCAGTTCAGTGAGTCCAGAGAGTGCACTGGCACCACTGGGGTTACACTGCAGTGACTCCAGAGAGTGCACTGGCACCACTGGGGATGCACTGCAGTGAGTCCAGAGAGTGCACTGGCACCACTGGGGATGCAGTGCAGTGAGTCCAGAGAGTGCACTGGCACCAACTGGAACTGCACTGCAGCGAGTCCTGAGATTGCACTGGCACCACTGGGGATGCACTGCAGTGAGTCCAGAGACTACACTGGCACCACTGGGGATGCAGTGCAGTGAGTCCAGAGAGTGCACTGGCAGAACTGTTCATGCAGTGCAGTGAGTCCAAAGAGTGCACTGGCACTACTGGGGATGCAGTGCATGAGTGCAGAGAGTGCACTGGCACCACAGGGGATGCAGTGCAGTGAGTCCAGAGAGAGTAGACTGGCACCAGAGGGGATGGAGTGCAGTGAGTCCAGAGAGTGCACTGGCACCACTGGGGATGCAGTGCAGTGAGTACAGAGAGTGCACTGGCACCACTGTGGATGCAGTGCAGTGAGTGCAGAGAGTGCACTGGCACAACAGGGGATGCACTGCAGTGAGTCCAGAGAGTGCACTGGCACCACTGGGGAGGCAGTGCAGTGAGTCCAGAGAGTGCACTGGCACCACTGGGGATGCACTGCAGTGAGTCCAGAGAGTGCAGTGGCACCACTGGGGATGCAGTGCACTGAGTCCAGAGAGTGCACTGGCACCACTGGGGATGCAGTGCAGTGAGTCCAGAGAGTGCACGGTCAGCACTGGGGATGCAGTGCAGTGAGTCCAGAGAGTACACTGGCACCACTGGGGATGCAGTGCAGTGAGTCCAGAGACTGCACTGGCACCACTGGGGATGCACTGCAGTGAGTCCAGAGAGTGCAGTGGCACCTCAGGGGCTGAACTGCAGTGAGTCCAGAGAGTGCACTGGCACCACTGGGGATGCACTGCAGTGAGTCTAGAGAATGCACTGGCACCACTGGGGATGCAGAGCAGTGAGTCCAGAGAGTGCACTTGCACCACAGGGGATGCAATGCAGTGATTCCAGAGAGTGCACTGGCACCACTGGGGATGCACTGCAGTGAGTCCAGAGAGTGCACTGGCACCACTAGGATTGCACTGCAGTGAGTCCAGAGAGTGCACTGGCACCACTGGAGTTTTAGTGCAGTGAGTCCAGAGAGTGCTCTGGTACCACTGCGGATGCACTGCAGTGAGTCCAGAGATTGTACTGGCACCACTGGGGATGCACTGCAGTGAGTCCAGAGACTACACTGGCACCACTGGGGATGCAGTGCAGTGAGTCCAGAGAGTGCACTGGCACCACTGTTGATGCAGTGCAGTGAGTCCACAGAGGGCACTGGCACCACTGGGGATGCAGTGCAGTGAGTCCAGAGAGTGCACTGTCACAACTGGGGATGCACTGCAGTGCGTACAGAGAGCCACTAGCACAACTGGGGATGCACTGCAGTGAGTCCAGAGAGTGCACTGGCACCACTGGGGATGCAGTGCAGTGAGTCCAGAGAGTGCACTGTCACCACTGGGGATGCAGCGCAGTGACTACAGAGAGTGCACTGTCTCCACTGGGGATGCAATGCAGTGAGTCCAGAGAGTGCACTGTCAGCACTGGGGATGCAGTGCAGTGAGTCCAGAGAGTGCACTGGCACCACTGGGGATGCAGTGCAGTGAGTCCAGAGAGTGCACTGGCACCACTGGGGATGCAGTGCAGTGACTCCAGAGAGTGCACTGGCACAACAGGTGTTTTACTGCAGTGAGTCCAGAGAGTGCACTGGCACCACTGGGGATGCAGTGCAGTGAGTCCAGAGACTAAACTGGCACCACTGGGGATGCAGTGCAGTGACTCGAAAGAGTGCACTGGCACCACTGGGGATGCACTGCATTGAGTCCGGAGAGTGCCCTGGCACCTATGGTGATGCAGTGCAGTTAGTCCATAGAGTGCACTGGCTCCACTGGGAATGCAGTGCAGTGACTCCAGAGAGTGCACAGGCACCACAGGGGATGCAGTGCAGTGAGTCCAGAGAGTGCAATGGCACCACAGGGGATGCACTGCAGTGATTCCAGACAGCGCACTGGCACCACTGGGGATGCAGTGCAGTGAGTCCAAAGAGTGCACTGGCACCACTGGGGATGCACTGCAGTGAGTGCAGAGAGTGCACTGGCACCACTGGGGATGCACCCCGGTTAGACCAGAGAGGGCACTGGCACCACTGGCGATGCAGTGCAGTGAGTCCAGAGAGTGCACAGGCTCCACTGGGGATGCAGTGCAGTGAGTCCAGAGAGTGCAGTGGCACCACTGGGGATTGAGTTCAGTGAGTCCAGAGAGTACACTGGCACCACTGGGGATGCACTGCAGTGACTCCAGAGAGTGCACTGGCACCAGTGGGGATGCACTGCAGTGGGTCCAGAGAGTGCACTGGCACCACTGGGGATGCAGTGCAGTGAGTCCAGTGAGTGCACTGGCACCAGTGGGGATGCACTGCAGTGAGTCCAGAGAGTGCACTGGCACCACTGGGGATGCAGTGCAGTGAGTCCAGAGAGTGCACTGGCACCACTGGTGATGCACTGCAGTGAGTCCAGAGAGTGCAGTGGCACCACTGGGGATGCACTGCACTGAGTCCAGAGAGTGCACTGGCACCACTGGGGATGCAGTGAAGTGAGTCCACAGAGTGCACTGGCACCACAGGGGATACACTGCAGTGAGTCCAGAGAGTGCACTGGCACCACTGGGGATGCAGCACAGTGAGTCCAGAGAGTGCACTGTCACGACTGGGGATGCAGCGCAGTGACTACAGAGAGTGCACTGGCACCACTGGGGATGCACTGCAGTGATTCCAGAGAGTGCACTGGCACCACTGGGGATGCAGTGCAGTGAGTCCAGAGAGTGCAATGGAACCACTGGGGATGCAGTGCAGTGAGTCCAGAGAATGCACAGGCACCACAGGTGTTTTAGTACAGTGAGTCCAGAGAGTGCACTGGCACCAATGGGGATGCAGTGCTGTGAGTCCAGAGAGTACACTGTCAGCACTGGGGATGCAGTGCACTGAGTCCAGAGAGTGCACTGGCACCAATGGTGATACAGTGCAGTGAGTCCAGAGAGTACACTGGCACCACTGGGGATGCAGTGCAGTGAGTCCAGAGAGTGCACTGGCACCACTGGGGATGCAGTGCAGTGAGTCCAGAGAGTGCACTGGCACCACTGGGGATGCAGTGCAGTGAGTCCAGAGAGTGCACTGGCACCACTGGGGATGCAGTGCAGTGAGTCCAGAGAGTGCACTGGCACCACTGGGATGCAGTGCAGTGAGTCCAGAGAGTGCACTGGCACCACTGGGGATGCAGTACACTGTGTCCAGAGAGTGCACTGGCACCACTGGGGATGCAGTGCACTGAGTCCTGAGAGTGCACTGTCAGCACTGGGGATGCACTGCAGTGAGTCCAGAGAGTGCACTGGCACCACTGGGGATGCAGTGCAGTGAGTCCAGAGAGTGCACTGGCACCACTGGTGATGCAATGCAGTTAGTCCAGAGAGTGCACTGGCTCCAATGGGGATGCAGTGCAGTGAGTCTAGAGAGTGCACTGGCTCCACTAGGGATGCAGTGCAGTGAGTCCTGAGAGTGCAATGGCACCACAAGGGATGCACTGCAGAGAGTCCAGAGAGTGCACTGGCACCACTGGGGATGCAGTGCAGTGAGTCCAGAGAGTGCACTGGCACCACTGGGGATGCACTGCAGTGAGTCCAGAGAGTGCACTGGCACCTAAGGGGATGCAGTGCAGTGAGTCTAGAGAGTGCACTGGCACCACTGGGGATGCAGTGCAGTGAGTCCAGAGAGTGCCCTTGCACCACTGGGGATAAACTGCAGTGAGTCCAGACAGTGCAATGGCACCACTGGGGATGCACTGCAGTGAGTCCAGAGAGTTCTCTGGCACCACTGGGGATGCAGTTTAGTGATTCCAGAGAGTGCACCGGCTCCAATGGGGATGCACTGCAGTGAGTCCAGAGAGCCACTGGCACCACTGGGGATGCACTGCAGTGAGTCCAGAGAGTGCACTGGCACCATTGGGGATGCAGTGCACTGAGTCCAGAGAGTGCACTGGCACCACTGGGGTTGCAGTGCACTGAGTCCAGAGAGTGCACTCTCAGCACTGGGGATGCAGTGCAGTGAGTCCAGAGAGTGCACTGGCACCACTGGGGATGCAGTTCAGTGAGTCCAGAGAGTGCACTGGCACCACCGGGGATTCACTGCAGTGAGTCCAGAGAGTGCACTGACACCACTGGGAATTCACTGCAATGAGTCCAGAGAGTGCACTGACACCTCAGGGGCTGCACTGCAGTGAGTCCAGAGAGTGCAATGGCACCACAGGGGATGCACTGCAGTGATTCCAGACAGCGCACTGGCACCACTGGGGATGCAGTGCAGTGAGTCCAAAGAGTGCACTGGCACCACTGGGGATGCACTGCAGTGAGTGCAGAGAGTGCACTGGCACCACTGGGGATGCACCCCGGTTAGACCAGAGAGGGCACTGGCACCACTGGCGATGCAGTGCAGTGAGTCCAGAGAGTGCACAGGCTCCACTGGGGATGCAGTGCAGTGAGTCCAGAGAGTGCAGTGGCACCACTGGGGATTGAGTTCAGTGAGTCCAGAGAGTACACTGGCACCACTGGGGATGCACTGCAGTGACTCCAGAGAGTGCACTGGCACCAGTGGGGATGCACTGCAGTGGGTCCAGAGAGTGCACTGGCACCACTGGGGATGCAGTGCAGTGAGTCCAGTGAGTGCACTGGCACCAGTGGGGATGCACTGCAGTGAGTCCAGAGAGTGCACTGGCACCACTGGGGATGCAGTGCAGTGAGTCCAGAGAGTGCACTGGCACCACTGGTGATGCACTGCAGTGAGTCCAGAGAGTGCAGTGGCACCACTGGGGATGCACTGCACTGAGTCCAGAGAGTGCACTGGCACCACTGGGGATGCAGTGAAGTGAGTCCACAGAGTGCACTGGCACCACAGGGGATACACTGCAGTGAGTCCAGAGAGTGCACTGGCACCACTGGGGATGCAGCACAGTGAGTCCAGAGAGTGCACTGTCACGACTGGGGATGCAGCGCAGTGACTACAGAGAGTGCACTGGCACCACTGGGGATGCACTGCAGTGATTCCAGAGAGTGCACTGGCACCACTGGGGATGCAGTGCAGTGAGTCCAGAGAGTGCAATGGAACCACTGGGGATGCAGTGCAGTGAGTCCAGAGAATGCACAGGCACCACAGGTGTTTTAGTACAGTGAGTCCAGAGAGTGCACTGGCACCAATGGGGATGCAGTGCTGTGAGTCCAGAGAGTACACTGTCAGCACTGGGGATGCAGTGCACTGAGTCCAGAGAGTGCACTGGCACCAATGGTGATACAGTGCAGTGAGTCCAGAGAGTACACTGGCACCACTGGGGATGCAGTGCAGTGAGTCCAGAGAGTGCACTGGCACCACTGGGGATGCAGTGCAGTGAGTCCAGAGAGTGCACTGGCACCACTGGGGATGCAGTGCAGTGAGTCCAGAGAGTGCACTGGCACCACTGGGGATGCAGTGCAGTGAGTCCAGAGAGTGCACTGGCACCACTGGGATGCAGTGCAGTGAGTCCAGAGAGTGCACTGGCACCACTGGGGATGCAGTACACTGTGTCCAGAGAGTGCACTGGCACCACTGGGGATGCAGTGCACTGAGTCCTGAGAGTGCACTGTCAGCACTGGGGATGCACTGCAGTGAGTCCAGAGAGTGCACTGGCACCACTGGGGATGCAGTGCAGTGAGTCCAGAGAGTGCACTGGCACCACTGGTGATGCAATGCAGTTAGTCCAGAGAGTGCACTGGCTCCAATGGGGATGCAGTGCAGTGAGTCTAGAGAGTGCACTGGCACCACTGGGGATGCAGTGCAGTGAGTCCTGAGAGTGCAATGGCACCACAAGGGATGCACTGCAGAGAGTCCAGAGAGTGCACTGGCACCACTGGGGATGCAGTGCAGTGAGTCCAGAGAGTGCACTGGCACCACTGGGGATGCACTGCAGTGAGTCCAGAGAGTGCACTGGCACCTAAGGGGATGCAGTGCAGTGAGTCTAGAGAGTGCACTGGCACCACTGGGGATGCAGTGCAGTGAGTCCAGAGAGTGCCCTTGCACCACTGGGGATAAACTGCAGTGAGTCCAGACAGTGCAATGGCACCACTGGGGATGCACTGCAGTGAGTCCAGAGAGTTCTCTGGCACCACTGGGGATGCAGTTTAGTGATTCCAGAGAGTGCACCGGCTCCAATGGGGATGCACTGCAGTGAGTCCAGAGAGCCACTGGCACCACTGGGGATGCACTGCAGTGAGTCCAGAGAGTGCACTGGCACCATTGGGGATGCAGTGCACTGAGTCCAGAGAGTGCACTGGCACCACTGGGGTTGCAGTGCACTGAGTCCAGAGAGTGCACTCTCAGCACTGGGGATGCAGTGCAGTGAGTCCAGAGAGTGCACTGGCACCACTGGGGATGCAGTTCAGTGAGTCCAGAGAGTGCACTGGCACCACCGGGGATTCACTGCAGTGAGTCCAGAGAGTGCACTGACACCACTGGGAATTCACTGCAATGAGTCCAGAGAGTGCACTGACACCTCAGGGGCTGCACTGCAGTGAGTCCAGAGAGTGCACTGGCACCACTGGGGATGCAGTGCAGTGAGTCCAGAGAGTGCACTGGCACCACTGGGGATGCACTGCAGTGAGTCCACAGAGTGCACTGGCACCACTGGGGATGCAGTGCAGTGAGTCCACAGAGTGCACTGGCACCACCAAAAGGGGTACACTGCAGTGAGTCCAGAGAGTGTACTGGCACCACTAGGGATGCAGCACAGTGAGTCCAGAGAGTGCACTGGCACCAGTGGGGATGCACTGCAGTGAGTCCAGAGAGTGCACTGGCACCACTGGGGATGCAGTGCAGTGAGTCCAGAGAGTGCACTGGCACCACTGGTGATGCACTGCAGTGAGTCCAGAGAGTGCAGTGGCACCACTGGGGATGCACTGCACTGAGTCCAGAGAGTGCACTGGCACCACTGGGGATGCAGTGAAGTGAGTCCACAGAGTGCACTGGCACCACAGGGGATACACTGCAGTGAGTGCAGAGAGTTCTCTGGCACCACTGGGGATGCAGCACAGTGAGTCCAGAGAGTGCACTGTCACGACTGGGGATGCAGCGCAGTGACTACAGAGAGTGCACTGGCACCACTGGGGATGCACTGCAGTGATTCCAGAGAGTGCACTGGCACCACTGGGGATGCAGTGCAGTGAGTCCAGAGAGTGCAATGGAACCACTGGGGATGCAGTGCAGTGATTCCAGAGAGTGCACTGGCACCACTGGGGATGCAGTGCAGTGAGTCCAGAGAGTGCACTGGCACTTCTGGGGATGCAGTGCAGTGAGTGCAGAGAGTGCACTAGCACAACAGGGGATGCACTGCAGTGACTCCAGAAAGTGCACTGGCACCACTGGGGATGCAGTGCAGTGAGTCCAGAGAGTTCACTGGCACCATTGGTGATGCAGTGCAGTGAGTCCAGAGAGTACACTGGCACCACTGGGGATGCACTGCAGTGAGTCCAGAGAATGCACTGGCACCACAGGTGTTTTAGTACAGTGAGTCCAGAGAGTGCACTGGCACCAATGGGGATGCAGTGCTGTGAGTCCAGAGAGTACACTGTCAGCACTGGGGATGCAGTGCACTGAGTCCAGAGAGTGCACTGGCACCAATGGTGATACAGTGCAGTGAGTCCAGAGAGTACACTGGCACCACTGGGGATGCAGTGCAGTGAGTCCAGAGAGTGCACTGGCACTTCTGGGGATGCAGTGCAGTGAGTGCAGAGAGTGCACTGGCACCACCTGGGATGCAGTGCAGTGAGTCCAGAGAGTGCACTGGCACCACTGGGGATGCAGTGCAGTGAGTCCAGAGAGTGCACTGGCACCACTGGGGATGCAGTGCAGTGAGTCCAGAGAGTGCACTGGCACCACTGGGATGCAGTGCAGTGAGTCCAGAGAGTGCACTGGCACCACTGGGGATGCACCCCGGTGAGTCCAGAGAGTGCACTGGCACGACTGGGGATGCACTGCAGTGAGTCCAGAGAGTGCACTGGCACCACTGGGGATGCAGTACACTGTGTCCAGAGAGTGCACTGGCACCACTGGGGATGCAGTGCACTGAGTCCTGAGAGTGCACTGTCAGCACTGGGGATGCACTGCAGTGAGTCCAGAGAGTGCACTGGCACCACTGGGGATGCAGTGCAGTGAGTCCAGAGAGTGCACTGGCACCACTGGTGATGCAATGCAGTTAGTCCAGAGAGTGCACTGGCTCCAATGGGGATGCAGTGCAGTGAGTCTAGAGAGTGCACTGGCACCACTGGGGATGCAGTGCAGTGAGTCCTGAGAGTGCAATGGCAGCACAAGGGATGCACTGCAGAGAGTCCAGAGAGTGCACTGGCACCACTGGGGATGCAGTGCAGTGAGTCCAGAGAGTGCACTGGCACCACTGGGGATGCACTGCAGTGAGTCCAGAGAGTGCACTGGCACCTAAGGGGATGCAGTGCAGTGAGTCTAGAGAGTGCACTGGCACCACTGGGGATGCAGTGCAGTGAGTCCAGAGAGTACCCTTGCACCACTGGGGATAAACTGCAGTGAGTCCAGACAGTGCAATGGCACCACTGGGGATGCACTGCAGTGAGTCCAGAGAGTTCTCTGGCACCACTGGGGATGCAGTTTAGTGATTCCAGAGAGTGCACCGGCTCCAATGGGGATAGACTGCAGTGAGTCCAGAGAGTGCACTGGCACCACTGGGGATGCAGTTCAGTGAGTCCAGAGAGTGCACTGGCACCACTGGGGATGCACTGCAGTGAGTCCAGAGAGCCACTGGCACCACTGGGGATGCACTGCAGTGAGTCCAGAGAGTGCACTGGCACCATTGGGGATGCAGTGCACTGAGTCCAGAGAGTGCACTGGCACCACTGGGGTTGCAGTGCACTGAGTCCAGAGAGTGCACTCTCAGCACTGGGGATGCAGTGCAGTGAGTCCAGAGAGTGCACTGGCACCACTGGGGATGCAGTTCAGTGAGTCCAGAGAGTGCACTGGCACCACCGGGGATTCACTGCAGTGAGTCCAGAGAGTGCACTGACACCACTGGGAATTCACTGCAATGAGTCCAGAGAGTGCACTGACACCTCAGGGGCTGCACTGCAGTGAGTCCAGAGAGTGCACTGGCACCACTGGGGATGCAGTGCAGTGAGTCCAGAGAGTGCACTGGCACCACTGGGGATGCACTGCAGTGAGTCCACAGAGTGCACTGGCACCACTGGGGATGCAGTGCAGTGAGTCCACAGAGTGCACTGGCACCACCAAAAGGGGTACACTGCAGTGAGTCCAGAGAGTGTACTGGCACCACTAGGGATGCAGCACAGTGAGTCCAGAGAGTGAACTGTCACCACTGGGGACGCAGCGCAGTGACTACAGAGAGTGCACTGGCACTACTGGGGATGCACTGCAGTGAGTCCAGAGAGTGCACTAGCACCACTGGGGATGCACTGCAGTGGGTCCAGAGCGTGCACTGGCACCACTGGGGATGCAGTGCAGTGAGTCCAGAGAGTGCACTGGCAGCACTGGGGATGCACTGCAGTGAGTCCAGAGAGTGCACTGGCACCACTGGGGATGCTGTGCAGTGAGTCCAGAGAGTGCACTGGCACCACTGGGGATGCACTGCAGTGAGTCCAGAGAGTGCACTGGCACCACTGGGGATGCAGTGCAGTGAGTCCAGAGAGTGCACTGCCACCACTGGAGATGCACTGCAGTGAGTCCAGAGAGTGCACTGGCTCCACTGGGGATGCAATGCAGTGAGTCCAGAGAGTGCAATGGAACCACTGGGGATGCAGTGCAGTGAGTCCAGAGAGTGCACTGGCACCACTGGGGATGCAGTGCAGTGAGTCCAGAGAGTGCACTGGCACTTCTGGGGATGCACTGCAGTGACTCCAGAAAGTGCACTTGCACCACTGGGGATGCACTGCAGTGAGTCCAGAGAGTGTACTAGCACCACTGGTGATGCAGTGCAGTGAGTCCAGAGAGTGCAGTGGCACCACTGGGGATGCAGTGCAGTGAGTCCAGAGAGTGCACTGGCACCACTGGAGTTTTAGTGCAGTGAGTCCAGAGAGTACACTGGCACCACTGGGGATGCACTGCAGTGAGTCCAGAGAACGCACTGGCACTAATGGGGATGCAGTGCAGTGACTCGAAAGAGTGCACTGGCACCACTGCGGATGCACTGCAGTGAGTCCGGAGAGTGCCCTGGCACCAATGGTGATGCACTGCAGTGAGTCCAGAGAGTGCACTGGCACCACTGGGGATGCACTACAGTGAGTCCAGAGAGTGCACTGGCACCACAGGGGATGCAGTGCACTGAGTCCAGAGAGTGCACTGGCACCACTGGGGATGCACTGCAGTGAGTGCAGAGAGTTCTCTGGCACCACTGGGGATGCAGTTTAGTGAGTCCAGAGAGTGCACCGGCTCCAATGGGGATACACTGCAGTGAGTCCAGAGAGTGCACTGGCACCAATGGGGATGCAGTGCTGTGAGTCCAGAGAGTGCACTGGCACCACTGGGGATAAACTGCAGTGAGTCCAGAGAGTGCACTGGCACCACTGGGGATGCAGTTTAGTGAGTCCAGAGAGTGCACAGGCTCCATGGGGATACACACCGGTCAGTCCAGAGAGTGCACTGGCACCACTGGGGATGCAGTGCAGTGAGTCCAGAGAGTGCACTGGCACCACTGGGGATGCAGTACAGTGAGCCCAGAGAGTGCTCTGGCACCACTGAGCTGCACTGCAGTGAGTCCAGTAATTGCACTGGCACCACTGGGGATGCACTGCTGTGTGTCCAGAGACTACACTGGCACCACTGGGGATGCAGTGCAGTGAGTCCAGAGAGTGCACTGGCACCACTGTTGATGCAGTGCAGTGAGTCCAGAGAGTGCACTGGCACCACTGGGGATGCAGTGCAGTGAGTCCAGAGAGTGCACTGGCACCACTGGGGATGCAGTGCAGTGAGCTCAGAGTGCACTGGCACCACTGGGGATGCAGTGCAGTGAGTCCAGAGAGTGCACTGGCACAACTGGGGATGAACTGCAGTGAGTCCAGAGAGTGCACTGGCACCATTGGGGATGCAGTGCACTGAGTCCAGAGAGTGCACTGGCTCCACTGGGGATGCAGTGCACTGAGTCCAGAGAGTGCACTGGCACCACTGGGGATGCAGTGCAGTGAGTCCAGAGAGTGCACTGGCACCACTGGGGATGCAGTGCAGTGAGTCCAGAGAGTGCACTGGCACCAGAGGGGATGGAGTGCAGTGAGTCCAGAGAGTGCACTGGCACCACTGGGGATGCAGTGCAGTGAGTACAGAGAGTGCACTGGCACCAGAGGGGATGGAGTGCAGTGAGTCCAGAGAGTGCACTGGCACCACTGGGGATGCAGTGCATGAGTGCAGAGAGTAGACTGGCACCAGAGGGGATGGAGTGCAGTGAGTCCAGAGAGTGCACTGGCACCACTGGGGATGCAGTGCAGTGAGTACAGAGAGTGCACTGGCACCACTGGGGATGCAGTGCAGTGAGTGCAGAGAGTGCACTGGCACAACAGGGGATGCACTGCAGTGAGTCCAGAGAGTGCACTGGCACCACTGGGGAGGCAGTGCAGTGAGTCCAGAGAGTGCACTGGCACCACTGGGGATGCACTGCAGTGAGTCCAGAGAGTGCAGTGGCACCACTGGGGATGCACTGCAGTGAGTCCAGAGAGTGCACTGGCACCACTGGGGATGCACTGCAGTGATTCCAGAGGGTGCACTCGCACCACTGGGGATGCAGTGCAGTGAGTCCAGAGAGTGCACTGGCAGAACTGTTCATGCAGTGCAGTGAGTCCAAAGAGTGCACTGGCACCACTGGGGATGCAGTGCATGAGTGCAGAGAGTGCACTGGCACCACAGAGGATGCAGTGCAGTGAGTCCAGAGAGTAGACTGGCACCAGAGGGGATGGAGTGCAGTGAGTCCAGAGAGTGCACTGGCACCACTGGGGATGCAGTGCAGTGAGTGCAGAGAGTGCACTGGCACAACAGGGGATGCACTGCAGTGAGTCCAGAGAGTGCACTGGCACCACTGGTGAGGCAGTGCAGTGAGTCCAGAGAGTGCACTGGCACCACTGGGGATGCACTGCAGTGAGTCCAGAGAGTGCAGTGGCACCACTGGGGATGCAGTGCACTGAGTCCAGAGAGTGCACTGGCACCACTGGGGATGCAGTGCAGTGAGTCCAGAGAGTGCACGGTCAGCACTGGGGATGCAGTGCAGTGAGTCCAGAGAGTGCACTGGCACCACTGGGGATGCAGTGCAGTGAGTCCAGAGACTGCACTGGCACCACTGGGGATGCACTGCAGTGAGTCCAGAGAGTGCAGTGGCACCTCAGGCGCTGCACTGCAGTGAGTCCAGAGAGTGCACTGGCACCACTGGGGATGCACTGCAGTGAGTCTAGAGAATGCACTGGCACCACTGGGGATGCAGAGCAGTGAGTCCAGAGAGTGCACTTGCACCACAGGGGATGCAATGCAGTGATTCCAGAGAGTGCACTGGCACCACTGGGGATGCACTGCAGTGAGTCCAGAGAGTGCACTGGCACCACTAGGGTTGCACTGCAGTGAGTCCAGAGAGTGCACTGGCACCACTGGAGTTTTAGTGCAGTGAGTCCAGAGAGTGCTCTGGCACCACTGCGGATGCACTGCAGTGAGTCCAGAGATTGTACTGGCACCACTGGGGATGCACTGCAGTGAGTCCAGAGACTACACTGGCACCACTGGGGATGCAGTGCAGTGAGTCCAGAGAGTGCACTGGCACCACTGTTGATGCAGTGCAGTGAGTCCACAGAGGGCACTGGCACCACTGGGGATGCAGTGCAGTGAGTCCAGAGAGGGCACTGTCACAACTGGGGATGCACTGCAGTGCGTACAGAGAGCCACTAGCACAACTGGGGATGCACTGCAGTGAGTCCAGAGAGTGCACTGGCACCACTGGGGATGCAGTGCAGTGAGTCCAGAGAGTGCACTGTCACCACTGGGGATGCAGCGCAGTGACTACAGAGAGTGCACTGTCTCCACTGGGGATGTAGTGCAGTGAGTCCAGAGAGTGCACTGGCACCACTGGGGATGCACTGCAGTGAGTCCAGAGAGTGCACTGCCACCACTGGTGATGCAGTGCAGTGAGTCCAGAGAGTGCACTGTCAGCACTGGGGATGCAGTGCAGTGAGTCCAGAGAGTGCACTGGCACCACTGGGGATGCACTGCAGTGAGTCCAGAGAGTGCACTGGCACCACTGGGGATGCAGTGCAGTGACTCCAGAGAGTGCACTGGCACAACAGGTGTTTTACTGCAGTGAGTCCAGAGAGTGCACTGGCACCACTGGGGATGCAGTGCAGTGACTCGAAAGAGTGCACTGGCACCACTGGGGATGCACTGCATTGAGTCCGGAGAGTGCCCTGGCACCTATGGTGATGCAGTGCAGTTAGTCCATAGAGTGCACTGGCTCCACTGGGGATGCAGTGCAGTGACTCCAGAGAGTGCACAGGCACCACAGGGGATGCAGTGCAGTGAGTCCAGAGAGTGCACTGGCACCACAGGGGATGCACTGCAGTGATTCCAGACAGCGCACTGGCACCACTTGGGATGCAGTGCAGTGAGTCCAAAGAGTGCACTGGCACCACTGGGGATGCAGTGCAGTGAGTCCAGAGACTGCACTGGCACCAACTGGAAATGCCCTGCAGTGAGTCCACAGAGTGCACTGGCACCAATGTTCATTCAGTGATGTGAGTCCAGAGAGTGCACTGGCACCACTGCGGATGCACCTCGGTGAGTCCAGAGAGTGCTCTGGGAAAACTGGGGATGCAGTGCAGTGAGTGCAGAGAGTGCACTGGCACCACTGGGGATGCAGTGCAGTGAGTCCAGAGAGTGCACTGGCACCACTGGGGATGCACTGCAATGAGTCCAGAGAATGCACTGGAACTAATGGGGATGCAGTGCAGTGAGTCGAAAGAGTGCACTGGCACCACTGGGGATGCAGTGCATGAGTGCAGAGAGTGCCCTGGCACCAATGGTGATGCAGTGCAGTCAGTCCAGAGACTGCAGTGGCACCACTGGGGATGCAGTGCAGTGAGTGCAGAGAGTGCACTGGCAGCACTGGGGATGCAGTGCAGTGACTCGAAAGAGTGCACTGGCACCACTGCGGATGCACTGCAGTGAGTCCGGAGAGTGCCCTGGCACCAATGTTGATGCAGTGCAGTGAGTCCAGAGAGTGCACTGGCATCACTGGGGATGCAGTGCAGTGACTCCAGAGAGTGCACTGGCACCACTGGGGATGCAATGCAGTGAGTCCAGAGAGTGCACTGGCACCACTGGGGATGCAGTGCAGTGACTCCAGAGAGTACACTGGCACCACTGGGGATGCAGTGCAGTGACTCCAGAGAGGTCACTGGCACCACTGGGGATGCAGTGCAGTGAGTCCAGAGAGTGCACTGGCACTACTGGGGATGCACTGCAGTGAGTCCAGAGAGTGCACTGGCACCACTGGGGATGCAGTGCAGTGACTCCAGAGAATGCAGAGGCACCACTGGGGATGCAGTGCTGTTACTCCAGAGAGTGCACTGGCACCACTGCGGATGCAGTGCAGTGAGTCCAGAGAGTGCACTGGCAACACTGGGGATGCAGTGCACTGAGCCCAGAGAGTGCACTGGCACCACTGGTGATGCAGTGCAGTGAGTGCAGAGAGTGCACTGGCACCACTGGCGATGCAGTGCAGTGAGACCAGAGAGTGCACTGGCACCACTGGGGATGCACTGCAGTGAGTCCAGAGAGTGCTCTGGCACCACTGGGGATGCAGTTCAGTGAGTCCAGAGAGTGCACTGGCACCACTGGGGATGCAGTGCAGTGACTCCAGAGAGTGCACTGGGACCACTGGGGATGCACTGCAGTGAGTCCAGAGAGTGCACTGGCACCACTGGGGATGCAGTGCAGTGAGTCCAGAGAGTGCACTGGCACCAACTGGAACTGCACTGCAGCGAGTCCTGAGATTGCACTGGCACCACTGGGGATGCACTGCAGTGAGTCCAGAGAGTGCACTGGCACCACTGGGGATGCAGTGCAGTGACTCCAGAGAGTGCACTGGCACCACTGGGGATGCACTGCAGTGAGTCCAGAGAGTGCAATGGCACCACAGGGGATGCACTGCAGTGATTCCAGAGAGTGCACTGGCACCACTGGGGATGCAGTGCAGTGAGTCCAGAGAGTGCACTGGCACCACTGGGCATACAGTGCAGTGAGTCCAGAGACTGCACTGGCACAAACTGAAAATGCACTACAGTGAGTCCACAGAGTGCACTGGCACCACTGTTCATTCAGTGATGTGAGTCCAGAGAGTGCACTGGCACCACTGGGGATGCAGTGCAGTGAGTGCAGAGAGTGCACTGGCACCACTGGCAATGCAGTGCAGTGAGACCAAAGAGTGCACTGGCACCACTGGGGATGCACTGCAGTGAGTCCAGAGAGTGCTCTGGCACCACTGGGGATGCAGTTCAGTGAGTCCAGAGAGTGCACTGGCACCACTGGGGATGCAGTGCAGTGACTCCAGAGAGTGCACTGGCACCACTGGGGATGCACTGCAGTGAGTCCAGAGAGTGCACTGGCACCACTGGGGATGCAGTGCAGTGAGTCCAGAGAGTGCACTGGCACCAACTGGAACTGCACTGCAGCGAGTCCTGAGATTGCACTGGCACCACTGGGGATGCACTGCAGTGAGTCCAGAGAGTGCACTGGCACCACTGGGGATGCAGTGCAGTGAGTCCAGAGAGTGCACTGGCACCACTGTTCATGCAGTGCAGTGAGTCCAAAGAGTGCACTGGCACCACTGGGGATGCAGTGCATGAGTGCAGAGAGTGCCCTGGCACCACTGGGGATGCAGTGCAGTGAGTCCAGAGAGTGGACTGGCACCAGAGGGGATGGAGTGCAGTGAGTCCAGAGAGTGCACTGGCACCACTGGGGATGCAGTGCAGTGAGTCCAGAGAGTGCACTGGCACCACTGTGGATGCAGTGCAGTGAGTGCAGAGAGTGCACTGGCACAACAGGAGATGCACTGCAGTGAGTCCAGAGAGTGCACTGGCACCACTGGGGATGCAGTGCAGTGAGTCCAGAGAGTGCACTGGCACCACTGGGGATGCACTGCAGTGAGTCCAGAGAGTGCAGTGGCACCACTGGGGATGCAGTGCACTGAGTCCAGAGAGTGCACGGTCAGCACTGGGGATGCAGTGCAGTGACTCGAAAGAGTGCACTGGCACCACTGGGGATGCAGTGCAGTGAGTCCGGAGAGTGCCCTGGCACCAATGGTGATGCAGTGCAGTGATCCAGAGAGTGCACTGGAACCACTGGGGATGCAGTGCAGTGAGTCCAGAGAGTGCACTGGCACCACTGGGGATACAGTGCAGTGACTCCAGAGAGTGCACTGGCACCACTGGGGATGCACTGCAGTTAGTCCATAGAGTGCACTGGCTCCACTGGGGATGCAGTACAGTGACTCCAGAGAGTGCACAGGCACCACAGGGGATGCAGTGCAGTGAGTCCAGAGAGTGCAATGGCACCACAGGGGATGCACTGCAGTGATTCCAGAGAGTGCACTGGCACCACTGGGGATGCAGTGCAGTGAGTCCAGAGAGTGCACTGGCACCACTGGCGATACAGTGCAGTGAGTCCAGAGACTGCACTGGCACCAACTGAAAATGCACTACAGTGAGTCCACAGAGTGCACTGGCACCACTGTTCATTCAGTGATGTGAGTCCAGAGAGTGCACTGGCACCACTGGGGATGCACCTCGGTGAGTCCAGAGAGTGCTCTGGGAACACTGGGGATGCAGTGCAGTGAGTGCAGAGAGTGCACTGTCAGCACTGGGGATGCAGTGCAGTGAGTCCAGAGAGTGCACTGGCACCACTGGGGATGCACTGCAGTGACTCGAAAGAGTGCACTGGCACCACTGCGGATGCACTGCAGTGAGTCCGGAGAGTGCCCTGGCACCAATGGGGATGCAGTGCAGTGACTCCAGAGAGTGCACTGGCACCACTGGGGATGCACTGCAGTGAGTCCAGAGAGTGCACTGGCACCACTGGGGATGCAATGCAGTGAGTCCAGAGAGTGCACTGGCACCACTGGGGATGCAGTGCAGTGAGTCCAGAGAGTGCACTGGCACCACTGGGGATGCAGTGCAGTGAGTCCAGAGAGTGCACTGGCACCACTGGGGATGCACTGCAGTGACTCGAAAGAGTGCACTGGCACCACTGCGGATGCACTGCAGTGAGTCCGGAGAGTGCCCTGGCACCAATGGGGATGCAGTGCAGTGACTCCAGAGAGTGCACTGGCACCACTGGGGATGCACTGCAGTGAGTCCAGAGAGTGCACTGGCACCACTGAGGATGCAGTGCAGTGACTCCAGAGAGTGCACTGGCACCACTGGGGATGCACTGCAGTGATTCCAGAGAGTGCACTGGCACCACTGGGGATGCACTGCAGTGAGTCCAGAGAGTGCACTGGCACCACTGGGGATGCAGTGCTGTGACTCCAGAGAGTGCACTGGCACCACTGCGGATGCAGTGCAGTGAGTCCAGAGAGTGCACTGGCACCAGTGGGGATGCACTGCAGTGAGTCCAGAGAGTGCACTGGCACCACTGGGGATGCACTGCAGTGAGTCCAGAGAGTGCACTGGCACGACTGGGGATGCACTGCAGTGAGTCCAGAGAGTGCACTGTCACCACTGGCGATGGACTGCAGTGAGTCCAGAGAGTGCTCTGGCACCACTGGGGATGCAGTTCAGTGAGTCCAGAGAGTGCACTGGCACCACTGGGGATACACTGCAGTGACTCCAGAGAGTGCACTGGCACCACTGGGGATGCACTGCAGTGAGTCCAGAGAGTGCACTGGCACCACTGGGGATGCAGTGCAGTGACTCCAGAGAGTGCAGAGGCACCACTGGGGATGCAGTGCTGTGACTCCAGAGAGTGCACTGGCACCACTGGGGATGCACTGCAGTGAGTCCAGAGAGTGCACTGGCACCACTGGGGATGCAGTGCTGTGAGTCCAGAGAGTGCACTGGCACCACTGGGGATGCAGTGCAGTGAGTCCAGAGACTACACTGGCACCACTGGGGCTGCACTGCAGTGAGTCCAGAGAGTGCACAGGCACCACTGGGATGCAGTGAAGTGAGTCCACAGAGTGCCCTGGCACCACAGATGATACACTGTAGTGAGTCCAGAGAGTGCACTGGCACCACTGGGGATGCAGCACAGTGAGTCCAGAGAGTGCACTGTCACCACTGGGGATGCAGCGCAGTGAGTCCAGAGAGTGCACTGGCACCACTGGGGATGCAGTGCAGTGAGTCCAGAGAGTGCACTGGCACCACTGGGGATGCAGTGCAGTGAGTCCAGAGAGTGCACTGGCACCACTGGGGATGCAGTGCAGTGAGTCCAGATAGTGCACTGGCACCACTGGGGATGCACTGCAGTGAGTGCAGAGAGTGCACTGGCACCACTGGGGATGCACCCCGGTTAGACCAGAGAGTGCACTGGCACCACTGGCGATGCAGTGCAGTGAGTCCAGAGAGTGCACAGGCTCCACTGGGGATGCACTGCAGTGAGTCCAGAGAGTGCAGTGGCACCACTGGGGATTGAGTGCAGTGAGTCCAGAGAGTACACTGGCACCACTGGGGATGCACTGCAGTGAGTCCAGAGAGTGCACTGGCACCAGTGGGGATGCACTGCAGTGGGTCCAGAGAGTGCACTGGCACCACTGGGGATGCAGTGCAGTGAGTCCAGTGAGTGCACTGGCACCAGTGGGGATGCACTGCAGTGAGTCCAGAGAGTGCACTGGCACCACTGGGGATGCAGTGCAGTGAGTCCAGAGAGTGCACTGGCACCACTGGTGATGCACTGCAGTGAGTCCAGAGAGTGCACTGGCACCACTGGGGATGCACTGCACTGAGTCCAGAGAGTGCACTGGCACCACTGGGGATGCAGTGCAGTGAGTCCAGAGAGTGCACTGGCATTACTGGGGCTGCCCTGCAGTGAGTCCAGAAAGTGCACAGGCACCACTGGGATGAAGTGCAGTGAGTCCACAGAGTGCACTGGCACCACAGGGGATACATTGCAGTGAGTCCAGAGAGTGCACTGGCACCACTGGGGATGCAGCACAGTGAGTCCAGAGAGTGCACTGTCACGACTGGGGATGCAGCGCAGTGACTACAGAGAGTGCACTGGCACCACTGGGGATGCACTGCAGTGATTCCAGAGAGTGCACTGGCACCAGTGGGGATGCAGTGCAGTGAGTCCAGAGAGTGCACTGGCACCACTGGGGATGCAGTGCAGTGAGTGCAGAGAGTGCAATGGAACCACTGGGGATGCAGTGCAGTGAGTCCAGAGAGTGCACTGGCACCACTGGGGATGCAGTGCAGTGAGTCCAGAGAGTGCACTGGCACTTCTGGGGATGCAGTGCAGTGAGTGCAGAGAGTGCACTAGCACAACAGGGGATGCACTGCAGTGACTCCAGAAAGTGCACTGGCACCACTGGGGATGCAGTGCAGTGAGTCCAGAGAGTTCACTGGCACCATTGGTGATGCAGTGCAGTGAGTCCAGAGAGTACACTGGCACCACTGGGGATGCACTGCAGTGAGTCCAGAGAATGCACTGGCACCACAGGTGTTTTAGTACAGTGAGTCCAGAGAGTGCACTGGCACCAATGGGGATGCAGTGCTGTGAGTCCAGAGAGTAAACTGTCAGCACTGGGGATGCAGTGCACTGAGTCCAGAGAGTGCACTGGCACCAATGGTGATACAGTGCAGTGAGTCCAGAGAGTACACTGGCACCACTGGGGATGCAGTGCAGTGAGTCCAGAGAGTGCACTGGCACCACTGGGGATGCAGTGCAGTGAGTCCAGAGAGTGCACTGGCACCACTGGGATGCAGTGCACTGAGTCCACAGAGTGCACTGCCACCACAGCGGATACACTGCAGTGAGTCCAGAGAGTGCACTGGCACCACTGGGGATGCACTGCAGTGAGTCCAGAGAGTGAACTGGCACCGCTGCGGTTGCACCCCGGTGTTTTCAGAGAGTGCAGTGGCACCACTGGGGATGCAGTGCAGTGAGTCCAGAGAGTGCACTGGCACCACTGGGGATGCACCCCGGTGAGTCCAGAGAGTGCTCTGGCACTACTGGGTCGTCAGTGCAGTGAGTCCAGAGAGTGCACTGGCACCTTGGGGCTGCAGTGCAGTGAGTCCAGAGAGTGCACTGGCACCACTGGGGATGCAATGCAGTGAGTCCAGAGAGTGCACTGGCACCAATGGGATGCAGTGCAGTGAGTCCACAGATTGCACTGGCACCGCAGGGGATACACTGCAGTGAGTCCAGAGAGTGCACTGGCACCACTAGGGATGCAGCACAGTGAGTCCAGAGAGTGAACTGTCACCACTGGGGACGCAGTGCAGTGACTCCAGAGAGTGCACTGGCACCACTGGGGATGCACTGCAGTGAGTCCAGAGAGTGCACTGGCACCACTGGGGATGCACTGCAGTGGGTCCAGAGAGTGCACTGGCACCACTGGGGATGCAGTGCAGTGAGTCCAGTGAGTGCACTGGCACCAGTGGGGATGCACTGCAGTGAGTCCAGAGAGTGCACTGGCACCACTGGGGATGCAGTGCAGTGAGTCCAGAGAGTGCACTGTCACCACTGGTGATGCACTGCAGTGAGTCCAGAGAGTGCACTGGCACCACTGGGGATGCAGTGCAGTGAGTCCAGAAAGTGCACAGGCACCACTGGGATGAAGTGCAGTGAGTCCACAGAGTGCACTGGCACCACTGGGGATGCAGTGCAGTGAGTCCAGAGAGTGCACTGGCACCACTGGGGATGCACTGCAGTGAGTCCAGAGAGTGTACAGGCACCACTGGGGATGCAGTGCAGTGAGTCCAGAGAGTGCACTGGCACCACTGGGGATGCACCCCGGTGAGTCCAGAGAGTGCACTGGCACCACTGGGGATGCAGTGCAGTGAGTCCAGAGAGTGCACTGTCACCACTGGTGATGCACTGCAGTGAGTCCAGAGAGTGCAGTGGCACCACTGGGGATGCACTGGAGTGAGTCCAGAGAGTGCACTGGCACCACTGGGGATGCACCCCGGTGAGTCCAGAGAGTGCACTAGCACCACTGGGGATGCACTGCAGTGAGTCCAGAGAGTGCACTGGCACCACTAGGGATGCAGCACAGTGAGTCCAGAGAGTGAACTGTCACCACTGGGGACGCAGTGCAGTGACTCCAGAGAGTGCACTGGCACCACTGGGGATGCACTGCAGTGAGTCCAGAGAGTGCACTGGCACCACTGGGGATGCACTGCAGTGGGTCCAGAGAGTGCACTGGCACCACTGGGGATGCAGTGCAGTGAGTCCAGTGAGTGCACTGGCACCAGTGGGGATGCACTGCAGTGAGTCCAGAGAGTGCACTGGCACCACTGGGGATGCAGTGCAGTGAGTCCAGAGAGTGCACTGTCACCACTGGTGATGCACTGCAGTGAGTCCAGAGAGTGCACTGGCACCACTGGGGATGCAGTGCAGTGAGTCCAGAAAGTGCACAGGCACCACTGGGATGAAGTGCAGTGAGTCCACAGAGTGCACTGGCACCACTGGGGATGCAGTGCAGTGAGTCCAGAGAGTGCACTGGCACCACTGGGGATGCACTGCAGTGAGTCCAGAGAGTGTACAGGCACCACTGGGGATGCAGTGCAGTGAGTCCAGAGAGTGCACTGGCACCACTGGGGATGCACCCCGGTGAGTCCAGAGAGTGCACTGGCACCACTGGGGATGCAGTGCAGTGAGTCCAGAGAGTGCACTGTCACCACTGGTGATGCACTGCAGTGAGTCCAGAGAGTGCAGTGGCACCACTGGGGATGCACTGGAGTGAGTCCAGAGAGTGCACTGGCACCACTGGGGATGCACCCCGGTGAGTCCAGAGAGTGCACTAGCACCACTGGGGATGCACTGCAGTGAGTCCAGAGAGTTCTCTGGCACCACTGGGGATGCAGTTTAGTGAGTCCAGAGAGTGCACCGGCTCCAATGGGGATACATTGCAGTGAGTCCAGAGAGTGCAGTGGCACCACTGGGGATGGAGTGCAGTGAGTCCAGAGAGTACACTGGCACCACTGGGGATGCAGTACACTGAGTCCAGAGAGTGCTCTGGCACCACTGATCTGCACTGCAGTGAGTCCAGTAATTGTACTGGCACCACTGGGGATGCACTGCTGTGAGTCCAGAGACTACACTGGCACCACTGGGGATGCAGTGCAGGGAGTCCAGAGAGTGCACTGGCACCACTGGGGATGCACTGCAGTGAGTCCAGAGAGTGCACTGGCACCACTGGGGCTGCACTGCAGTGAGTCCAGAGAGTGCACAGGCACCACTGGGATGCAGTGAAGTGAGTCCACAGAGTGCCCTGGCACCACAGGTGATACACTGTAGTGAGTCCAGAGAGTGCACTGGCACCACTGGGGATGCAGCACAGTGAGTCCAGAGAGTGCACTGTCACCACTGGGGATGCAGCGCAGTGAGTCCAGAGAGTGCACTGGCACCACTGGGGATGCAGTGCAGTGAGTCCAGAGAGTGCACTGGCACCACTGGGGATGCAGTGCAGTGAGTCCAGAGAGTGCACTGGCACCACTGGGGATGCAGTGCAGTGAGTCCAGATAGTGCACTGGCACCACTGGGGATGCACTGCAGTGAGTGCAGAGAGTGCACTGGCACCACTGGGGATGCACCCCGGTTAGACCAGAGAGTGCACTGGCACCACTGGCGATGCAGTGCAGTGAGTCCAGAGAGTTCTCTGGCTCCACTGGGGATGCAGTTTAGTGAGTCCAGAGAGTGCACAGGCTCCAATGGGGATGCAGTGCAGTGAGTCCAGAGAGTGCAGTGGCACCACTGGGGATGCAGTGCAGTGAGTCCAGAGAGTACACTGGCACCACTGGGGATGCACTGCAGTGAGTCCAGAGAGTACACTGGCACCACTGTGGATGCACTGCAGTGAGTCCAGAGAATGCACTGGCACTAATGGGGATGCGGTGCAGTGACTCGAAAGAGTGCACTGGCACCACTGCGGATGCACTGCAGTGAGTCCGGAGAGTGCCCTAGCACCAATGTTCATGCAGTGCAGTGAGTCCAGAGAGTGCACTGGCACCACTGGGGATGCACTGCGGTGAGTCCAGAGAGTGTACTGGCACCACTGGGGATGCACTGCAGTGAGTCCAGAGAGTGCACTGTCACCACTGGGGATGCAGTGCAGTGAGTCCAGAGAGTGCACTGGCACCACTGGGGATGCACTGCAGTGAGTCCAGAGAGTGTACTGGCACCACAGGGGATGCACTGCAGTGAGTCCAGAGAGTGCACTGGCACCACTGGGGATGTACCCCGGTGAGTCCAGAGAGTGCACTGGCACCACGGGGGATGCACTGCAGTGAGTCCAAAGAGTTCTCTGGCACCACTGGGGATGCAGTTTAGTGAGTCCAGAGAGTGCACCGGCTCCAATGGGGATACACTGCAGTGAGTCCAGAGACTGCACAGGCACCACTGGGGATGCAGTGCAGTGAGTCCAGAGAGTGCTTTGGCACCACTGATCTGCACTGCAGTGAGTCCAGTAATTGCACTGGCACCACTGGGGATGCACTGCTGTGAGCCCAGAGACTACACTGGCACCACTGGGGATGCAGTGCAGGGAGTCCAGAGAGTGCACTGGCACCACTGTTGATGCAGTGCAGTGAGTCCAGAGAGTGCACTGGCACCACTGGGGATGCAGTGCAGTGAGTCCAGAGAGTGCACTGGCACCACTGGGGATGCAGTGCAGTGAGCTCAGAGAGTGCACTGGCACCACTGGGGATGCACCCCGGTGAGTCCAGAGAGTGCACTGGCACCACTGGGGATGCACTGCAGTGAGTCCAGAGAGTGCACTGGCACCTTTGGGGATGCAGTGCACTGAGTCCAGAGAGTGCACTGGCACCACTGGGGATGCAGTGCACTGAGTCCTGAGAGTGCACTGTCAGCACTGGGGATGCACTGCAGTGAGTCCAGAGAGTGCACTGGCACCACTGGGGATGCAGTGCAGTGAGTCCAGAGAGTGCACTGGCACCACTGGTGATGCAATGCAGTGAGTCCAGAGAGTGCACTGGCTCCACTGGGGATGCAGTGCAGTGAGTCCAGAGAGTGCACTGGCACCACTGGGGATGCAGTGCAGTGAGTCCTGAGAGTGCAATGGCACCACAAGGGATGCACTGCAGTGAGTCCAGAGAGTGCACTGGCACCACTGGGGATGCAGTGCAGTGAGTCCAGAGAGTGCACTGGCACCACTGGGGATGCACTGCAGTGAGTCCAGAGAGTGCACTGGCACCTAAGGGGATGCAGTGCAGTGAGTCTAGAGAGTGCACTGGCACCACTGGGGATGCAGTGCAGTGAGTCCAGAGAGTTCTCTGGCACCACTGGGGATGCAGTGCAGTGAGTCCAGAGAGTGCACCGGCTCCAATGGGGATAGACTGCAGTGAGTCCAGAGAGTGCACTGGCACCACTGGGGATGCAGTTCAGTGAGTCCAGAGAGTGCACTGGCACCACTGGGGATGCACTGCAGTGAGTCCAGAGAGCCACTGGCACCACTGGGGATGCACTGCAGTGAGTCCAGAGAGTGCACTGGCACCATTGGGGATGCAGTGCACTGAGTCCAGAGAGTGCACTGGCACCACTGGGGATGCAGTGCACTGAGTCCAGAGAGTGCACTCTCAGCACTGGGGATGCAGTGCAGTGAGTCCAGAGAGTGCACTGGCACCACTGGGGATGCAGTTCAGTGAGTCCAGAGAGTGCACTGGCACCACCGGGGATTCACTGCAGTGAGTCCAGAGAGTGCACTGACACCACTGGGAATTCACTGCAATGAGTCCAGAGAGTGCACTGACACCTCAGGGGCTGCACTGCAGTGAGTCCAGAGAGTGCACTGGCACCACTGGGGATGCAGTGCAGTGTGTCCAGAGAGTGCACTGGCACCACTGGGGATGCACTGCAGTGAGTCCACAGAGTGCACTGGCACCACTGGGGATGCAGTGCAGTGAGTCCACAGAGTGCACTGGCACCACCAAAAGGGGTACACTGCAGTGAGTCCAGAGAGTGTACTGGCACCACTAGGGATGCAGCACAGTGAGTCCAGAGAGTGAACTGTCACCACTGGGGACGCAGCGCAGTGACTACAGAGAGTGCACTAGCACCACTGGGGATGCACTGCAGTGGGTCCAGAGCGTGCACTGGCACCACTGGGGATGCAGTGCAGTGAGTCCAGAGAGTGCACTGGCACCACTGGGGATGCACTGCAGTGAGTCCAGAGAGTGCACTGGCACCACTGGGGATGCACTGCAGTGAGTCCAGAGAGTGCACTGGCACCACTGGGGATGCTGTGCAGTGAGTCCAGAGAGTGCACTGGCACCACTGGGGATGCACTGCAGTGAGTCCAGAGAGTGCACTGGCACCACTGGGGATGCAGTGCAGTGAGTCCAGAGAGTGCACTGCCACCACTGGAGATGCACTGCAGTGAGTCCAGAGAGTGCACTGGCTCCACTGGGGATGCAATGCAGTGAGTCCAGAGAGTGCAATGGAACCACTGGGGATGCAGTGCAGTGAGTCCAGAGAGTGCACTGGCACCACTGGGGATGCAGTGCAGTGAGTCCAGAGAGTGCACTGGCACTTCTGGGGGTGCACTGCAGTGACTCCAGAAAGTGCACTTGCACCACTGGGGATGCACTGCAGTGAGTCCAGAGAGTGCACTAGCACCACTGGTGATGCAGTGCAGTGAGTCCAGAGAGTGCAGTGGCACCACTGGGGATGCAGTGCAGTGAGTCCAGAGAGTGCACTGGCACCACTGGGGATGCAGTGCAGTGAGTCCAGAGAGTACACTGGCACCACTGGGGATGCACTGCAGTGAGTCCAGAGAACGCACTGGCACTAATGGGGATGCAGTGCAGTGACTCGAAAGAGTGCACTGGCACCACTGCGGATGCACTGCAGTGAGTCCGGAGAGTGCCCTGACACCAATGGTGATGCACTGCAGTGAGTCCAGAGAGTGCACTGGCACCACTGGGGATGCACTGCAGTGAGTCCAGAGAGTGCACTGGCACCACTGGGGATGCAGTGCACTGAGTTCAGAGAGTGCACTGGCACCACTGGGGATGCACTGCAGTGAGTGCAGAGAGTTCTCTGGCACCACTGGGGATGCAGTTTAGTGAGTCCAGAGAGTGCACCGGCTCCAATGGGGATACACTGCAGTGAGTCCAGAGAGTGCACTGGCACCAATGGGGATGCAGTGCTGTGAGTCCAGAGAGTGCCCTTGCACCACTGGGGATAAACTGCAGTGAGTCCAGAGAGTGCACTGGTACCACTGGGGATGCAGTGCAGTGAGTCCAGAGAGTGCACTGGCACCACTGGGGATGCAGCTTAGTGAGTCCAGAGAGTGCACAGGCTCCATGGGGATACACACCGGTCAGTCCAGAGAGTGCACTGGCACCACTGGGGATGCAGTGCAGTGAGTCCAGAGAGTGCACTGGCACCACTGGGGATGCAGTACAGTGAGCCCAGAGAGTGCTCTGGCACCACTGAGGTGCACTGCAGTGAGTCCAGTAATTGCACTGGCACCACTGGGGATGCACTGCTGTGTGTCCAGAGACTACACTGGCACCACTGGGGATGCAGTGCAGTGAGTCCAGTGAGTGCACTGGCACCAGTGGGGATGCACTGCAGTGAGTCCAGAGAGTGCACTGGCACCACTGGGGATGCAGTGCAGTGAGTCCAGAGAGTGCACTGTCACCACTGGTGATGCACTGCAGTGAGTCCAGAGAGTGCACTGGCACCACTGGGGATGCAGTGCAGTGAGTCCAGAAAGTGCACAGGCACCACTGGGATGAAGTGCAGTGAGTCCACAGAGTGCACTGGCACCACTGGGGATGCAGTGCAGTGAGTCCAGAGAGTGCACTGGCACCACTGGGGATGCACTGCAGTGAGTCCAGAGAGTGTACAGGCACCACTGGGGATGCAGTGCAGTGAGTCCAGAGAGTGCACTGGCACCACTGGGGATGCACCCCGGTGAGTCCAGAGAGTGCACTGGCACCACTGGGGATGCAGTGCAGTGAGTCCAGAGAGTGCACTGTTACCACTGGTGATGCACTGCAGTGAGTCCAGAGAGTGCAGTGGCACCACTGGGGATGCACTGGAGTGAGTCCAGAGAGTGCACTGGCACCACTGGGGATGCACCCCGGTGAGTCCAGAGAGTGCACTAGCACCACTGGGGATGCACTGCAGTGAGTCCAGAGAGTTCTCTGGCACCACTGGGGATGCAGTTTAGTGAGTCCAGAGAGTGCACCGGCTCCAATGGGGATACATTGCAGTGAGTCCAGAGAGTGCAGTGGCACCACTGGGGATGGAGTGCAGTGAGTCCAGAGAGTACACTGGCACCACTGGGGATGCAGTACACTGAGTCCAGAGAGTGCTCTGGCACCACTGATCTGCACTGCAGTGAGTCCAGTAATTGTACTGGCACCACTGGGGATGCACTGCTGTGAGTCCAGAGACTACACTGGCACCACTGGGGATGCAGTGCAGGGAGTCCAGAGAGTGCACTGGCACCACTGGGGATGCACTGCAGTGAGTCCAGAGAGTGCACTGGCACCACTGGGGCTGCACTGCAGTGAGTCCAGAGAGTGCACAGGCACCACTGGGATGCAGTGAAGTGAGTCCACAGAGTGCCCTGGCACCACAGGTGATACACTGTAGTGAGTCCAGAGAGTGCACTGGCACCACTGGGGATGCAGCACAGTGAGTCCAGAGAGTGCACTGTCACCACTGGGGATGCAGCGCAGTGAGTCCAGAGAGTGCACTGGCACCACTGGGGATGCAGTGCAGTGAGTCCAGAGAGTGCACTGGCACCACTGGGGATGCAGTGCAGTGAGTCCAGAGAGTGCACTGGCACCACTGGGGATGCAGTGCAGTGAGTCCAGATAGTGCACTGGCACCACTGGGGATGCACTGCAGTGAGTGCAGAGAGTGCACTGGCACCACTGGGGATGCACCCCGGTTAGACCAGAGAGTGCACTGGCACCACTGGCGATGCAGTGCAGTGAGTCCAGAGAGTTCTCTGGCTCCACTGGGGATGCAGTTTAGTGAGTCCAGAGAGTGCACAGGCTCCAATGGGGATGCAGTGCAGTGAGTCCAGAGAGTGCAGTGGCACCACTGGGGATGCAGTGCAGTGAGTCCAGAGAGTACACTGGCACCACTGGGGATGCACTGCAGTGAGTCCAGAGAGTACACTGGCACCACTGTGGATGCACTGCAGTGAGTCCAGAGAATGCACTGGCACTAATGGGGATGCGGTGCAGTGACTCGAAAGAGTGCACTGGCACCACTGCGGATGCACTGCAGTGAGTCCGGAGAGTGCCCTAGCACCAATGTTCATGCAGTGCAGTGAGTCCAGAGAGTGCACTGGCACCACTGGGGATGCACTGCGGTGAGTCCAGAGAGTGTACTGGCACCACTGGGGATGCACTGCAGTGAGTCCAGAGAGTGCACTGTCACCACTGGGGATGCAGTGCAGTGAGTCCAGAGAGTGCACTGGCACCACTGGGGATGCACTGCAGTGAGTCCAGAGAGTGTACTGGCACCACAGGGGATGCACTGCAGTGAGTCCAGAGAGTGCACTGGCACCACTGGGGATGTACCCCGGTGAGTCCAGAGAGTGCACTGGCACCACGGGGGATGCACTGCAGTGAGTCCAAAGAGTTCTCTGGCACCACTGGGGATGCAGTTTAGTGAGTCCAGAGAGTGCACCGGCTCCAATGGGGATACACTGCAGTGAGTCCAGAGACTGCACAGGCACCACTGGGGATGCAGTGCAGTGAGTCCAGAGAGTGCTTTGGCACCACTGATCTGCACTGCAGTGAGTCCAGTAATTGCACTGGCACCACTGGGGATGCACTGCTGTGAGCCCAGAGACTACACTGGCACCACTGGGGATGCAGTGCAGGGAGTCCAGAGAGTGCACTGGCACCACTGTTGATGCAGTGCAGTGAGTCCAGAGAGTGCACTGGCACCACTGGGGATGCAGTGCAGTGAGTCCAGAGAGTGCACTGGCACCACTGGGGATGCAGTGCAGTGAGCTCAGAGAGTGCACTGGCACCACTGGGGATGCACCCCGGTGAGTCCAGAGAGTGCACTGGCACCACTGGGGATGCACTGCAGTGAGTCCAGAGAGTGCACTGGCACCTTTGGGGATGCAGTGCACTGAGTCCAGAGAGTGCACTGGCACCACTGGGGATGCAGTGCACTGAGTCCTGAGAGTGCACTGTCAGCACTGGGGATGCACTGCAGTGAGTCCAGAGAGTGCACTGGCACCACTGGGGATGCAGTGCAGTGAGTCCAGAGAGTGCACTGGCACCACTGGTGATGCAATGCAGTTAGTCCAGAGAGTGCACTGGCTCCAATGGGGATGCAGTGCAGTGAGTCCAGAGAGTGCACTGGCACCACTGGGGATGCAGTGCAGTGAGTCCTGAGAGTGCAATGGCACCACAAGGGATGCACTGCAGTGAGTCCAGAGAGTGCACTGGCACCACTGGGGATGCAGTGCAGTGAGTCCAGAGAGTGCACTGGCACCACTGGGGATGCACTGCAGTGAGTCCAGAGAGTGCACTGGCACCTAAGGGGATGCAGTGCAGTGAGTCTAGAGAGTGCACTGGCACCACTGGGGATGCAGTGCAGTGAGTCCAGAGAGTTCTCTGGCACCACTGGGGATGCAGTGCAGTGAGTCCAGAGAGTGCACCGGCTCCAATGGGGATAGACTGCAGTGAGTCCAGAGAGTGCACTGGCACCACTGGGGATGCAGTTCAGTGAGTCCAGAGAGTGCACTGGCACCACTGGGGATGCACTGCAGTGAGTCCAGAGAGCCACTGGCACCACTGGGGATGCACTGCAGTGAGTCCAGAGAGTGCACTGGCACCATTGGGGATGCAGTGCACTGAGTCCAGAGAGTGCACTGGCACCACTGGGGATGCAGTGCACTGAGTCCAGAGAGTGCACTCTCAGCACTGGGGATGCAGTGCAGTGAGTCCAGAGAGTGCACTGGCACCACTGGGGATGCAGTTCAGTGAGTCCAGAGAGTGCACTGGCACCACCGGGGATTCACTGCAGTGAGTCCAGAGAGTGCACTGACACCACTGGGAATTCACTGCAATGAGTCCAGAGAGTGCACTGACACCTCAGGGGCTGCACTGCAGTGAGTCCAGAGAGTGCACTGGCACCACTGGGGATGCAGTGCAGTGTGTCCAGAGAGTGCACTGGCACCACTGGGGATGCACTGCAGTGAGTCCACAGAGTGCACTGGCACCACTGGGGATGCAGTGCAGTGAGTCCACAGAGTGCACTGGCACCACCAAAAGGGGTACACTGCAGTGAGTCCAGAGAGTGTACTGGCACCACTAGGGATGCAGCACAGTGAGTCCAGAGAGTGAACTGTCACCACTGGGGACGCAGTGCAGTGAGTCCAGAGAGTGCACTAGCACCACTGGGGATGCACTGCAGTGGGTCCAGAGCGTGCACTGGCACCACTGGGGATGCAGTGCAGTGAGTCCAGAGAGTGCACTGGCACCACTGGGGATGCACTGCAGTGAGTCCAGAGAGTGCACTGGCACCACTGGGGATGCACTGCAGTGAGTCCAGAGAGTGCACTGGCACCACTGGGGATGCTGTGCAGTGAGTCCAGAGAGTGCACTGGCACCACTGGGGATGCACTGCAGTGAGTCCAGAGAGTGCACTGGCACCACTGGGGATGCAGTGCAGTGAGTCCAGAGAGTGCACTGCCACCACTGGAGATGCACTGCAGTGAGTCCAGAGAGTGCACTGGCTCCACTGGGGATGCAATGCAGTGAG